>NC_057808.1:386805491-386851715 GCF_018294505.1 Triticum aestivum | reverse complement strand
CCCGGCGATGGCCTCTGCGGCGCTGCGCGCCCATGCCCCGCTACTCCGGCCCCCGCACGCCCATGCCCCGCTTCTCCGGACCCTCTCTCCCCCCGTGGCTCGCCCTCCCCGCCTCGTTCCTATAAAGAGGCGCTGCTCTCCCCTGCAGCTCCTCCACACAGCCTTCGGCGCATCCTAGCCTTCCTCCCCTCGCCGGTCAAGAAACTGTGCCACAAGTGCTATTCCTCGGCTCACCTCGTCCGAGATTGCCGTGACCCCGTGTGGTGCCGTGACTGCGGTCGTTCCGGCCACATCAGCTCGCAATGTAAGTTTGATCCCCTTATGCTCATCCCTTCTTCCCCCACCTCCACTCTCCTTGTCTCACCTCCCCGGTACTCATCTCCGCCGTCGTCCCCTTGCAGGCTCTCCGACGTGCTCTCCCACTCCCCCTCCGCCCGGTCCCGCTCCACCTCCCCCGTCCGCTCGCCTCCCCGTGAGCACCGGATGACCCGGTACTACAGGGAGGTCGAGGCCGAGCGTACCATGCCCTTCTTCTCACGCCCCCCGACTCCGTTCCCCCGCGGCGCTCCCTCCTCCTCCGGCGCGAGCTCCCCCGACACTCCGATGGAGCCGGCGGCTGCCGGGGGCCCCAACCCTGCGGCCGGCAGCTCCGCTGGCGCTCATGAGCCGGCTGCGCGATGCCGCCCGGAGTACGCCGAGTGCTTCATGCCCATGGTGGACATGGCGCACTCCCGCTGCTTCGCCTATGCCCTCATCGACCCACCATCGCCAAGCCCGGCGGACCTCCTGCGTCGGGCGTTTGAGCAGCGTGCCGGCAACCCTCCAGTGCGCCTGGCGCCGTCCCACTACGGTGCCTTGATGGTGATCTTCTCCTCGGAGCCCGCTCGAGAGTTCGCCATTCGCGAGTTCTTCCCGCTCCCCTTCGACGGCCACGTCATCCTCCTCGAGCGGCCGGAGAACGGTGAGAACCGCTTCGGCTGGGAGTACACGTGCTTCGCGCAACTCTCGGCCACCGGCTCCCCCCTCGAGCATTGGCATGAGGCCGGCATCCGCAATGCCTTCCGCTCCGTCGGCAACGTCTGCTGCATCGACCCCCTCTGCCTCAACGAGCTGGACTTCTCCGCGGTCTTCCTCGTCATCCGCCTGGAGCACGAGGACGACGTCCCGCATGCGCTGCTTCTCCGCAACTACGACGGCGACCTCTCTACGGACGTGTCCATCCGACGGGTCCGCTCCTGGACCGTGGCCGAGGATGGCTCCTCCGTCTCCTCCCACCAGTTCGAGCCGTCCGGCGGCTCGCCTCCACCCTCCCCGCGTGTGCGCCGCTCCTCGGCTATGGACGACATCGACACCGAGAGCCTCCGCGGGTTCGGGTCCCTCTCGCTTGAGGCGGCCCCCTTTGCTCCCGCGCCCCCGGTCGGCGCTTCGGGCGGCCAGGACAGCCTCGCCCTGGCTCGCCTCCGGCGCGAGATCGGCCATCGCCTCTCGTGCCTTCTGACAGAGCCCTTCCCCACCCGCTGGTGCTCCCTCCTCCCGCCGGCCACGGCCCTCGTCCCGGAGTGCGAGGCCGAGTCCGAGGCTGCGTCTGACTCCTCCCTCTCTTCTGGGGTGGTCTTCGCCGCGGCTGATGCAGAGGCTCCTCTCCTGGCGCCTTCCGACCTCTGCAACGACGAGCACGAGCACGCCACGCGCAAGCGCCGCTGCCTCCGCAAACGCGCCGTCGACTCCGAGTTCGTGGAGGGGCGTCGCAGCCTGCGCCTTGCCGGGAAGGAGCCGGCCGCATACGTGAAGATGCTTGAGCGGGCCAAAGCGGTGAAGGCGGCGCGGTTCGACTCCTCCAAGGGCTCTCCGCGTCTCCGTGCTGCTATCAGGGCTGCGGGCATCGGCGAGGACGATGGCGTCGTTCCTCCCATGCCTCTTCGTCTGCTCCAGGAGCTGGGTGCTCCCTGCGGTGTGGACCCTGATGCTCTTGCAGCCGGGGCCCGCGCTGAGGTGGCTGCCCGCGCCCCATGATCTGCATGCAACTCCCCGGGGCCCCTGCTCTCCATCGGCGTTTTTCTCCTGTTGGGCCCCCTGCATGTGTCTTTCCTCCCCTGCTCCCTTTTAGTTCCACAGGCTTGCCGTGCTCCCGTCCGTGGATCCCGATGAGGGGTTGTCGGAGCGCGTTATCCTCTCTTCTTTTTTCTTTTCCCCCGTGGGGTATGTAATGGCCTTAGGCCCACTTGTTATTCCAATCAAGCCTGTGATGTGTGTTTTCTTCTCATTGCGCCTGGAGACTTGCGATTCCCATGATTAGCCCGTTTTCCCTCTGTACGTGGAATGTGCGTGGCCTTGGCACTGCATGCAAGTGCCGCGACGTACGCGCGGATATCGAGGCCATGCAGCCCTCCTTCCTCGCTCTTCAGGAAACTAAACTTGTAGCCCCGGACTCGCGCAAATCTGACTCCTTCCTCCCAAATGCGTTGCGCTCGTTCCTCCTGGCTGACGCGGTCGGCTCGTCAGGTGGGCTTTGCACTGCTTGGGACTGCCGCGTCTTCTCCATCGCTAGTAACCTTTGCTCCCCTCGCGTGCTCTCTGTTGACTTGAATCTCTGTCACGACAATTCCCTTGTCCGCATCACGAATGTTTACGCTCCCTGCGACCACGCGTCCAAGCCCGCCTTCCTTGCCGAGCTCTCCGGCCATGCCCCCGGTGACGCCATCCCATGGGCCGTTTTGGGCGACTTCAATCTTACTCGTTCTCCCGAAGACCGCAACAATGCTAATTTCTGCCGGACCGAGGCCGCACTCTTTAATGACTTCATCAATGAGCTCTCTCTAATTGACCTCCCCCTCCGCGACCGTCTTTACACGTGGTCCAACCGCCAGTCCCCCCCAATCCTTGCTCGGCTCGACCGGGTCCTTGTCAACGTGTCGTGGGATGCTAGGTTTCCCACTTCCACCCTCTCATCCTTCACCCGCTCTACGTCCGACCACGTCCCCCTGGTTGCGTCGATCTCTTCCGCCGCCCCCAAAACCCGCATCTTTCGCTATGAGAAGGCTTGGGCGCTGCACCCATTGTTCCGCTCTGCGGTCGTTGCAGCTTGGGCCTCCACTTTTCGGCCGGATCCTACTGCTCGACTCGTTGCTCGTCTTCGTCAAGTTAGGCTTTGTTGTAAACGCTGGAAGAGACGGGCGGCGCCTGCTTCCCGCCGTGAGCAGGACTGCCGCGTGCTCGTTGGCTTCCTTGATCGCGTTGAAGAGCTGCGCCCCCTCTCTTCCCTCGAGCGTCTCCTCCGAACTCTCACTATCGACACCCTGCACCTCTCCATCAAAGAGCGGGTCCTGTACTGGAAGCTCCGTGCCAAAGTTCGCTTTGCCGTGGATGGGGACGAGAATACTGGCTTCTTTCACGCCTCCGCCTCCTCACGTTTCCGGCGAAACTGTATCCCCGTCCTTTCTGTCAACGGGGTCGACCTCCATTCTCATGAGGACAAAGCTGCTGCCCTCCGGACCTTCTACAAGGATCTCCTGGGTACGGCGCCAGCCTGCTGCTGGAGTTTTTCCCTCTCGGACCTCTACCCCGACTCGACTCCGCTCCCCGGTGACCTCACGGCCCCCTTCTCCCCGGACGAGATCCGTCGGGCCTTTCTCGACATGAACCGTCTCTCCAGCCCCGGACCGGATGGTTTCGGCCCCTCTTTCTACGCCTCGTTCTGGGATACTGTCGTTGCGGATGTCGAAGGGGTCTTCCATGACTTCTATGACGGTACTCTCGATCTCACCCGCATAAACCGAGCCTTCCTTGTCCTTCTCCCTAAGTTTGAGGCAGCTCGCTCGCCGTCTGATTTCCGCCCCATCTCCCTGCAAAACTGCATCATGAAGGCCATCACCAAAGCATTGTGCTCCCGTTTGCAGCGCTACATTCACTCTCTAGTTGACCCCGATCAGACCGGGTTCCTCCCTGGCCGCCGCATCTCTGAGAATATTGTCTACGCTGCTGACCTTCTTCGCGTTTGCCACACCCGGCGAGCTCCTACTGTGGTGTTTAAAATCGATTTCCGGAAGGCGTTCGACTCCGTCAACTAGGCCAGCCTCCTTGCCGTCCTCTCGGCTCGGGGTTTTGACTCTAAGTGGTGCGGTTGGATTCGCGCTATTTTGTCTACCGGTCACACCTCGGTTCTCCTAAATAATGTTCCTGGGGACTGGATCCTTTGTCGCAACGGCCTGCGTCAGGGAGACGCGCTCTCCCCCTACCTTTTTATTATCATTGCGGATGTCCTTCAACGTCTCATTCGCTGTGCTTCCGACGAGGGGCGGCTCGCCCACCCCATTGACCCTTCCCTCCCGTGCCCCGTTCTGCAATACACCGACGATACCCTTATCCTCTGCCGCGCTGACATTCCCTCGATTACCCACCTCAAAACCTTGCTGGACGCTTTTTCCCTCGCTACCGGACTCGCCATAAACTTCCACAAATCTGGGTTCATCCCGATGCACTGCAGTGGTGAACTGTCGGCGGCCTTGGCTGGGATCCTGGGCTGCCCTATCTCTTCTTTTCCTCAACCCTACTTAGGACTCCCCCTGTCTCCCCATAAGCTCCCCATCTCCGCCTATGACCCCCTCATCCGTTCTTTCGACCGTTACCTTTCGGGCTGGCGTGCCCTGCTCCTTTCCTCTGGTGGCCGAATGGTACTTTGTAATGCCGTCCTTAATAACCTCTCTACTTATTTTATGTGCTCCTATCTGCTTCCCTCTGGTGTGATTGAGATGATCGACCGTAGACGTCGTTCCTTTTTTTGGACCGGCAAGGATACGTGCTCTGGCGCTCGCTGTCTTGTTGCTTGGGATAATGTGTGTGCAGATGTGCAGGAGGGTGGCTTCGGGATCCGCGATCTACGACGACAGAACATGTGCCTGCTCCTCAACTTCGTCCACAAGCTTCACCAACCGGACTGTCCCCCTTGGAAGAGCTGGTTCCTCCGCAGCATCAGGGGGGACGTTGGCGACTGCTCTTCGGCTCCTTCCTTCCTCGAGGTCATCGTCCGCCGGGGGCTCCCCACGTACAGGGCCATCACCCGTGTGGCGCTTGGGGACGGGCGCACTACCTCCTTCTGGCATGACCGCTGGTGCCCCGGTGGTGCTCTCTGCTTCGAGTACGCGGCGCTCTTCTCCTACTCCACGCGCCCCAACGCCTCCGTGGCGGCGGTCGCCCTCGACGGTCTTCATCTTCAGAGACGCCTCTCCTCTGTAGCTGCTTCTCAGCTGGGAGAGGTCCGGGCTCTCATCCGTGCCCTGCAGCTTGGTGACACTCCGGACCGCCGGTTCATGGCTTGGGGCGAGGACCTAGCGTTCAGCTCACGCGCTGCGTTTCGGGTTCTCTCCTCCAATGGAGTGCTCTGTCAGACCTCCATCGACATTTGGTGCTCCAAACTTCCCAGGAAGATCAAGATCTTCGCTTGCTTGCTGGCTCGTGACCGCCTCAGCACGCGTGTGAACCTGTTCGCGAAGAACTGCGCCCCCTCTAGTATGTGTGCCTCCTGCTCCGCGGAGGAGACTGCTGTGCATATTTTCACCTCGTGCGCGCGCGCAGCCTCCACCTGGCGCCGCCTTGGACTGGGCCCCTTCGACTCGGTTGGCGGGATTCTCTCCTCGCCCCCGGGAGCTCCGACCTCGCCTCCGCTCTGGAAGGACGGGCTCCTAGTGCTGCTTTGGCAGATCTGGAAAGCCCGGAACAACGCCACGTTCAACGGCGTCGACCGCGACGTTGGCGACATCCTCTCCAGAACTGCGGACGACATCATGCTCTGGAGCCGCCGTTACAACGCTCCTGATCGCGCGCTGTTCCTGGAGACGCGTGCTTTTTTTTCTTTCGGCCCTGTAACTCTCCCTCTCCCCCTCTTCGGTTTTTGCTGCTTAGTTGGTAGTTTTTTATCTCTTCGATGAAAAACTCTGTATGACTGCCAAGTCTTTCGAGTAATACAACAACCGGTGGGGCCCTGGCCCCCCGTCATTCTCGAAAAAAAAATATGTGTATGTTTCGGTTAGATCTGATTTCTTGAATCTGTCAATACAAGAGGGCAACCTTCCATGTTGTACAAGTTGCTTCTGTTCAGCTGTTGTGTCTAGAGTTGCTCTGGTATTACTTTCAAGGTATTATGGAAGAAATAAATTATTTTCTTGTTCCATGCTGCTACTAAGTGCATGATGTGTAGCTTCCAGTTTTTATCGGTTCAAGATGAAAATTGTTACGAATAGTACGGAGCACTATATGACATGATAAAATAAATGTTGTTACCGAAATGGTCATCCTGCTGGCCTTATGTGAATCCTGTAGGCTGTGAATGTTCAGCTTGTGCTGAACTAGAAGTGTGGTAGGCAAGAGTGCTGAGTGCAGCTTCCTACAAGGCTACGACTTGTAGCTTGTGGAGGGCAGTGTTAGGAGCTTGTGCTAGCGCTACACTAGCAGATCAAGATTATTATCTGCTAGTGCTATACGATTTGAGATCATTAGGTTCCTAGTTCCTGGTTAGGATCTTGTGCTAATTAGTATCTTAATTAATTGTATGATGGTTTGTTTGAGTTTATTATCTTGTGCTGACTCAAATTATTTACAAGTTAGAAGTTACTGTACTTAACAAAGCATCTTGCACACTGAAGAAGGCTTGAAAGATATTTGTCGAAGTATTGCTTCAGCTCATTAGTTTTATATATGAGGGAAAGCTCTCTTTCTTTATGTTCACTTCTTATTTGTGATGGCCTGCTATGCTAGATAAGTTGGCTTTATGTCACACAGGAAAATCAGTCCTCCAGTTCAGGCTGTGTCCTGTCAGGACCATGTTTCCTGTAATCTTGTAGCTATTATCTTGTCTTAATTGCTGTTTTCATCTCGTTGTTTTGGTTAGCACTTCCTTACTAGGAAAAGAAAAAAAAATGATTGATTGGGTAAGGTGATTTAGTTGCCTGTTTTACAATTGTTAATATGAATATGAGAAGAGTGGATTGAACTAGGAGTAATCTGCTGCTTCTTAATGTTGGATAATTGGATCGACATTCATTATTAT
Source organism: Triticum aestivum (assembly GCF_018294505.1). Classification (NCBI taxonomy): domain Eukaryota; kingdom Viridiplantae; phylum Streptophyta; class Magnoliopsida; order Poales; family Poaceae; genus Triticum; species Triticum aestivum. The sequence continues at coordinate 386,844,673 of NC_057808.1, read as the reverse complement.
TAGCTCGGCATATTCTTGAACCTCAACAAGTCATGGAGAAGCCCATACTTCTTTCCAGTTTAATCATGGCAATTTACCCCTGTTGATTACATATCGCTGGTCTGTTATCGAATTATAAAATTGTCTGAATTTTCTTCTTCCAGTACTGTGTTTCCTTTTGCTTTTGCCAACCTCATTAATTCGTAGTAACTTTACTGATTCAGATGAGCTGAAGGTGAAAGAAGAGACCAGTGCTGCCACATGGTGCTTCCTATTCGACCAGTTGAGGGTGTGTAGAAATTCTTTATGACTTCAATTCCAGCAGATGAAGTTACTATGCTCATATAGTCTTGTTAGGCATCATTTTGGTTCTGCCAGATATCAGTGTATTTTTTTAGCAATTATTTTACTCTCTTTCTCAATTTCTGTTTGATCTGTATGGACCATGGAGAATCAGTTTGGATGCACAAAACGAGAGTGTACTTAAAGTTTTCACTGTCAAGGTAGTCTTGGTTTGCCAAGGTGCATCATGTTTCTACGCCAAATATGTCATTTACCCACACAAGTGTCATTAGCCTAAGGCAAACGAGAATAGACTTGTTGAACCTGTTCCTCTTACACTATCCAATTTGAGGTGGCAGGGTTTAAGGTAGTTGGAAGGGATTGATCCCTGTGGGGATTGGGTGACAGCAGTGGATCAACCCATTTCCTGGGTGGATTTTTTCCACTAGAGTATCTGTTCTCATGTAACCAAACAAGGCCTTAATATTTCCTTCTCTAATGTTGGTTTGATGATAATCATGCATTATGTGGTGCAGATGGATCGATTGGTTCATGGGTTGAAAGAGAGGGCGAAAGAGCAGAATACTCCGGGCCACAACTTCCGGAGGTACATTGTGAGATGCTGATAATGGAAATAACTTATATTGCATGTTTGTTCACCATGAATGCTTTAACTGTGCCAATTGGTTAACCTGTGCTAGCTAAATAAGAAGTACAGTATAAACATACATTTCTTTAGTGCTGCAACCTGCTACAGTCCTACTGCATCAGTAGCTTTGCTTTGTTCTAACTGTCCGAAGAAGAATGCCTGTTGTGAGTGTTAGATCCCCTGCTACCCTGCTATCTCAATAAGGACTAGATATAATTCCTCATTTCATAGAGCTCCTCTCTTAGCAGTGGCTTGTACTTCTCTGGACGTGGTTCTATGCTCTTCTCTGGCTTGTTCTTCTTTTATCCATTTGAAATAAGCATTTGGCCATGTTCAGCTTTTCTCACATGCTTGTACATGTAGGACATCTGGTGTCATATACATTCCCTACTACCAATGCGAGATGCTGCCCGAGCTGCTTGCGTGTCTCGTGCCTTTCTAAGTTTATGGAGATGCCATCCAAATCTTACATTCAGTATGGAAGCACTGGGCATGAATATGAATCCGTGTGGAGAGGATGAAATAGGAAATTTCACCAAAAAAGTTGACCGCATCTTAAAAAACCGCTCACGCACTGGTGTGAAGACACTCAGGATTGTTTTCCGTTATTCCAATGCTATGGTCAGCAATGTTGATAGGTGGCTTCAGACAGCTGTTACACCTGGGATTGAAGAACTCACTGTTCAGCTTACACCCGGGATTGAAGAACTCACTGTTCAGCTTACACCTGGGATTGAAGAACTCACTGTTCAGCTATCTTCAGCATCGGGACCATACTACAACTTCCCATGGTCTCTTTTAGCTAATGGGAATGGAAACTCGATGCAGCGTCTACACCTTTCCCATTGTGTTTTCTCTCCCAGCGTTGAACTTGGCTTGAAAAACATGACAAGGCTTGATTTGTGTTATGTCAGTATCACAGAGGAGCAGCTGGGGTGCCTTCTTCACAATTGCTTTGTTCTCCAATGGATGCGACTCTCACAATGCAGTCCGCTAACTTGCCTTAAGATTCCGTTCCATCTGCAACAGCTCAGATACCTGAAGGTGTTTGAATGCAGGTCTCTACAGGTGATAGTGATAGAAGCTCCAAACCTCGTCAGTTTTAATTTTCATGATTCCCACCAGGTACAGATATCATTTGGAGTAGCATTACAATTGAAGAAGCTCGGCATGTCCCATCCTGGTGCTGTATGTTATGCTCGTGCTGATCTCCCATTGAGCTTGCCAAATGTTGAAGATCTTTCCCTGAGTTCATGTAGTGAGGTATACTCTAAATATGCATATTCTTATACCAGCTGTGATATGCATATTTTAACTAATCAAATGTATCTTTGTGTAGATGGTCGATACACCAATGCTGCCTAGCAAATTCTTACACCTCAAGTACTTGAGTGTCAGTCTTTGTACAGTGACATTTTCGCCTGCCTATGACTATTGTTCTCTCATATCCTTCTTTGATGCTTCTCCTTCCTTGGAGACTTTCTTCTTGAATGTAAGTCATTGTTCATCCTGCAAAGATGTTACATTAAACAATGGTGGATCCATTAATCCAAGTATCTTGGCTTGTTGTATCTTCAGGTGTTGCAGAAAGACATGAAGCATGAGTCAATCGTGGGAGACCATTCAAATTTGAGGCAGGTACCAGGACACCGCCATGATAACCTGAAGACAGTGAAGATCATTGGTTTCTCCTCGGCGAAGAGCTTGGTTGAGCTGACATGCCATATCATTGAGAACGTGACGTCACTCGAATGCCTTACATTGGATACCACACGAGGACATCCTTGGGCCAGCTGCTCATCCAACAGTACTGGCAAGTGCTTGCTGTTGCACTTGGATTTTTTGGCGGAAGCTGGCAAGGGGCTCTCGGCTATCAGGAGCTATGTTGAGCCAAAGGTTCCCTCCAGAGTCAAGCTAAATGTCGTGGAGCCTTGCCGCCGATGCCATGACCTCGAGCCGACGCCATGATCTCAAACTCTAGATGCAACAAGTTGCTATGTACGGTCAGAAGCAAACCATTGCCAATGTTCAGAAAGACCAGTGTGTTGTTCCAAGAGCCGTATTTTTCCTTAATGCCGTTTCTTGTTGCTTGACTGAACATAAAAAACATTTGCATTCTAGCCTTTATTCCCTGCTTGTTAGCCTTCTGACATATGGGACAGTGATAAACTGTTGAGGTGCACATTCTGGTGGGCGTCTCATGCATTCAGGAAGAACTTGCTAGTTACTATTACTCAATGCATGCAGTTCACTGACTCTGAAGATGATGTGATACTCTTTCTGAGATCCTACTGTAATTATAGAACCTTGTGACTGCCCGACCTATTGCTCTTTGCAGCACAGATCACATGCAGTTGTGCATGCTTGCACACCAGACCACCCCCAAATCACACACATCGAATGAGAAACGGACTAAATGCCAAAAACAACATCAAATAAAATTATAAAACAGCCCATAACGACCTGCTCATGCATACTCCTGCCTCAGTTCTCTCGAAGGCCAAGAGCTCCAGCAATGGCCAGGCGCTCCCTGCTTCTCCTGCTGCTCGTCTCGGCCTGCGCCGCTCCCTCCATCGCCGACGATGATCCGATGGTGAGGAGGTTCGAGCGGTGGATGGGCAGGCACGGCCGGGCCTACACCGACGCCGGCGAGAAGCAGAGGAGGCTCGAGGTGTACAGGAAGAACGTTGAGCTCATCGAGGAGTTCAACTCCGGCGGCCGTAGCTACACGCTGACCGACAACAAGTTCGCCGACCTGACGAACGAGGAGTTCAGGGCCAAGGTGCTCGGCCTAGGCGCTCCGGGACGAGCCGGCCGGCGCGCTCCAAGAACAGAGAACTTTGCCCCCGTGAGTGGATGCTTTCTTCTCTCGAATTATGTACATGTTTGATACTAGCTTTGAACTTTTGATTCTCGGATCATCGTTGAAAGTTGGAAAATTATTTTGTGATGTCTATATACTGATATGTCTGCGTTTATCTGACAAATGTTTTGGTCTTGGATGATCATTTTTCGCAGGTGACAATGCCTGAAAAAGAGATTGACGATGATAACAGTACTCTGCCCAAGGAGGTGGACTGGAGGAAGAAAGGGGCGGTGGTGCCGGTGAAGAACCAAGGCGGCTGCGGCTCGTGCTGGGCGTTCGCGGCGGTGGCGGCCATGGAGGGGCTGAACCACATCAAGAATGGGAAGCTGGTGTCGCTGTCGGAGCAGGAGCTGGTGGACTGCGACGCGGAGGCGGTGGGGTGCGCCGGCGGGTTCATGAGCTGGGCCTACGAGTTCGTCATGGACAACCACGGGCTCACCACCGAGGCCAGCTACCCGTACCTGGGCGTCAACGGCGTCTGCCAGACGGCCAAGCTCAACGAGACCACGGTGAGCATCGCCGGGTACCGGAACGTGACGGCCAACAGCGAGCCGGACCTGCTGCGGGCCGCCGCCGCGCAGCCCGTGTCGGTGGCCGTCGACGCGGGGGGCTTCGTGTGGCAGCTCTACGGCGGCGGCGTCTTCTCGGGGCCGTGCACCGCGCAGGTGAACCACGGCGTCACCGTGGTGGGCTACGGCGAGACCAGCGCCGCCGGCGACGAGGGGTCCGGGAAGTACTGGATCATCAAGAACTCGTGGGGGGCGGGGTGGGGCGAGGCCGGCTACATGCGTCTGCAGCGCGACGCCGGCATGCCCACCGGCCTGTGCGGCGTCGCTCTGCTCGCGAGCTACCCGGTCATGTGATTCATTCTGCCAGGTCATGTACGTAGTAATAAGTAGACTCATGCATGGAGCATTTGTGAAGTGTAAGAAGATAGCGAGTATAAAAATACGAATATCTATACATCAGTGTGTAAATATATGTAAGCGACCATATTGTATTTGCACAACGGCAAGCTTGAACAGCTCAAATCATCCATAAGGCGGCCAACAATATAGTACGTACTTCTAGTACGTAACATGAACGCTTAAATCTTTTTTTCCAAACAGAATGACAAACTTGGATTACCCAAAGCAGCTCATACATTAAGAAACATTCATCCTTTTCTACCAGTGTTGCCAGAGTACATAGGTGAAAAAGATAGCTCGCGGCTTCGTAATTAGTAGCGCTCGTAAATAATATCAATAATAATACAATTACAACGTATAACTGTCTGATCAGACGACAAGCTAAAAACAAAACTTGCAGGGCCTAGTGGTGCTTGTTCAGATCAATTCTTCAGTAGTTTCCTCAACACGTCTTCAGCATGACGCTCCATCTTTGGTAAAGCCCAGTCATGCTGGATGATGTCGAGGCTGTCTTTCTCTGCGCTCAAGCTCTGAAAATGGCCAAATGAAAATGGTGAGGCCTTTCTGTGCTATAATAAGTCTACAGAGATAGAGCACTGAAACACTCGGGTAAAACCAACATTAGAACAACCCAAACATTGTAAAACATCATGATTGCGATACTCCGGGCCACAGAATGACACAAGGGCACAACCATGTGAATTGCTAGTTTCCTAGATCAAGGGGCACAGCCAAACCAGAGGAAAGCAGACAGTTGCAATGCCAATGCACAACAGAACACTTGAAAAGCTACTGAAAACCTCAGGTAGCATTTCAATCAAATTTGAAAGGCCAGGCCAGCTAAACGACCATCCATCAAATGATCGAAGGTCTGTAAATAACAGCAATCATCAATATCCTCACTATACAAATCATCGTTACAATATATGCAACCCTGACTGCAATCCAAACATCATCCATTCAAGCTTCTTCAAGCTATACAGCAATTTTTTCGAACTAAATTCAATCTGATTTATTATAAGCGCAGTACATATAAAAAAATGTGCATTATATTATGTGCGTGAATTTGCGAAATTACAAAAGTTGTGTCCTGCACATGTATATGTATAAGACAGGGTTAAACATCATGAATTCCAATACAGATTAAGGTTCTCATACCATTGCTGGATTAAAGCCCATTCCACCACCCATCGCCATCATCTTTTGGGCATCATCAGTAGCTGCATAAACTATAAGGAAAACGGTTATGACAACAATAAATATGGCAATGTTTGTATAGGAGTGTAATAAAGTGTATCTCTAACCATTTTCTTCACCAAGGATGAGACTGAAAAGACCCCTCAAGCCAAATAAATTGAGGAAGTACCTATCAAAACAGCAAATCGTTAAGACATTTAGACCCTGGAAATACCTAACAAAAAATATATCAGTTTCTTACACACCATGAACGGCTGCTAACATAGCTCACATCAACAGTACTCAGGTCTATCCCATTTTGCAGCATTCCCCTGAATCGTTGAGTCAATGGAAAGGGGATTTTGGCTGAAAAGACATCAGCAGATATGTGAGTCCAAGGCTAAGATCGTAAGAAAATAGAAAATGATAATGCATAATTGCATATGCCCATACATCAGCTGATCAGCCATTAACCCCTCTGAACTTATCATAAACTTCTAGATCTTAAAACATCATTTTCTTCTAGAATTGTACTACAAAAAATCCCATAATCACACAGTCCAGAAGACGGTGCAAAGTGAATAATTGCAAATTAGAGTATGTGAACATCTGAACTACAAATTTCTAAAGGCATACAGAATGAAGAGTTAACTTCAGCTAATAGCATAGCTGAAGACACCACAAGCACAACAAAATATACTCCTCGTGACATCATATGCAAATTTCACCACTGATGAACAGTAGCAGGTTCCCCATTGAAGCACAAAGATTGGTCAACTCATGCACTTAAGCCAAAATGTTCAGTGAGACAGAAGCATGTTTGGATCTACTCATGCACTTAAGCCAAAATGTTCAGTGAAAATCGCAAGTTCCTTCAATGGGAACAACATTGCATACAATAGATTTACTGACTTAAAATTGGCACACATTTGTATATCAAAATTTAAAAGTGATGATCTTACAACAGCACGAAACAAATGTAAGAACATGGAAAAGGCATATGAAGAGAGCAAGCATCACATTCATATATGTTATAGTACATGGCAAAGCACATACCTGCAACAAAACCGGAAAAGAAGAAGTTCACCCATGCAAATGTAAGTGTCTGCAGAAGGATGACACAGTGTGTTAGTAGAAGGTAGTGGTAATTGCGATACAGGTAAATCAATTTCCATGTCAAAGAACCTGTGGAACTATCATGGAGAGATTCTTCTTCATCATATCCATGGCCATGTTTGGGTCCGAAAACATAGCCGCCTGAGCCTTCTGGGCATCCTCTTTAGGAACATGAAGCAATCCTGCTTCCTACAATACACCCAAGAATGTCACAAAGGTATACACTCTCCAATAGTTTGTGAAGGAAAACGTGATATTCAAGCAAGCAATCATCAAGTCAACCCTGCAACCCCACACACTCTTGACGTCCATCACAATACTGCTCTGCGTGCCCTCTATTCTGGATCCTAACTAGTATTAAAGGACTAAGCTGGACTGGTGTCTCCTAAATTGGGCTTTGGCAACACAGATGCTTCTAGTGGAATTACCCCGTTGGTGTAATAAAGCTTGCGAGCCTTGAAGGCCTTGGCCGGGATGAACTGCGCGCCGTTCCTCAGGTTCCTCGCCCTGATGACGACCTGCCTGCAAAAGCCAAAACCCTCGCATCAGCTACATCAGCAGACAGCAGCTCAGTAGCAGCGGCAGCAACTATCAGAATTCTCAAACAGGCAAGCCCCGGCTAGCTCCTCGATCCAGATCGCTCAGATCGGGCGAGTCGGGGACCAGATCGGGACGGAATTGAAGGGAGGGGAGGGGAAGGGAAGGGCGAGAGTGCGCACCCCTCCTTGACGGTCTTGGGGTCGGGGGAGGGCGAGGCCGACGGCGGGGAGCGCATGAGCTTGGACACGAAGTAGCGGAGCACGCCGATGAGCACCATGACCACGGAGAGCGGGATGAGGACCCAGTCCCGGATCGCCGTGTCCAGCACCAGCTCCTCAGCCATCGGGGCCGGGCGGGGTGACTGGCTACGTCCTACCTGGGGCGGCGAGCCGGCGACCGGCGACGCGGCGGTGGCGTCGCGAGGGGGAGGAGACGGGACGAGAGGGGAGAGCTCGTCGTCGACGTGGGTGGATGGGCCGAGGCGGAGGAACCGAAGGGCGCTCGCTGTAGTTGAGGGCTCGACTGGGGGTCGGGTCGAATAGAACTCGTCACAATGGGCCGGGTCGCGACCCACCCGGGCCGATTTGTTTTTATTTTTCTTGCGGGGTATCACCCGGCGCGAGAGCTATGTGTCTTGCCCGTTGCCCGTTGCCCGATGATTTGTTGAGCAGGGAACTAATAGCATCATCGTCAGAGAAATAAAGCGCCGAGCCACAAATTTCAACTGCAAATTCAATTTTAAAGGCCGAGCGGTCAATACAGATGCAGATAGTTTAGCTAAATTTGTGAATTCTTTGGACGAGGGACGTCATTGTTAGAAGGAAGGGAGGGATTTGATGGAATAATTTATTATATTGCTTAAGCCTCGTGGGCATATATATAGAAGTACATGATCATCTTGAAGTACAAGGCAAGGTAGAATAATATCCTACGCTGTCCTATCCTAGCTTTCCTAATAATCATGATACTCAACATCCCCCGCAATCACAACGGTAGCAACGCAGACGGTGAGACTGGAGAAGAATCCGAAGGTAAGCCGACGAACATCTTTGATACGTCTCCAACGTATCTATAATTTTTGATTGGTTCGTGCTATTATATTATCTGTTTTGAATATTTTATATGCATTAATATATTATTTTATATTATTTTTTGGACTAACCTATTAACCTAGAGCGCAATGTTAGTTTCTGTTTTTTTTTTCTTGTTTTTGAGTTTTACAGAAAAGGAATACCAAACGGAGTCCAAACGAGGTGAAACTTTACGATTTTTTTTATGGACCAGAAGAGACCCACGGGGCATCGGAGATGGACCAGAGGAGTCCCGAGGCAGACACAAGGGTGGAGGGCGCCCCCCCCCCGGGCGCGCCCCCTTGCCTTGCGGCTGCCCTGTGGACCCCCCCTGACGTGAAACCGACGCCAAAAATTCCTATAAATAGATAAACCTCCAGAAAGAAATCTAGATCGGGAGTTCCGCCACCGCAAGCCTCTGTAGCCATGAAAAACCAATCGGGAGCCCGTTCCGGCACCCTACAGGGGGGAACCATCACCGGTGGCCATCTTCATCATCCCGGCTATTGAGAATATAAACCTTAGAGTCACCCGCCAGGAGGGGCCGGGTTACTCATAATGGTCATCATCTGAAGCCCGGCGCCAAGCTTGAAGACGGCGGGCCAAAGATGGGCTTAAGACCCGGATATGGCTTAAGGCCCGTAGTTACAACCGCCATTATAATAGAACTTGTAGTGTAAGGCAAGAATAGTTGAGAGTCCGAGCTGGACACTCTTAGGAGCCGGCCGGGACTCTGAGAGCTGCCGGGGCGTCAACCTCTCTATATAAAGGGACGACCCGGCGGCGGTTTAGGGACAAAAAAGATCTCATCGAGAGCCAGGCATAGCAGTTAAGCTCCATGGTCATCGAAACCCTAATCAATACCACCTCAACTGGACGTAGGCTTTTACCTTCACCGTAAGGGGCCGAACCAGTATAACCCTCGTGTTCCTTGTCCCGTTTAACCCCTTTAAGCTTCCTAGCTGCGATGGCTCCACGACTAAGTCCTAGCTCAAGGACATCTGCCGTGACAATTCCACGACAGTTGGCGCCCATCATGGGGCCCGCGCACGGTGGATTTGAGTTCTTGAAGGGCAGCTTCGAAGGGCTCAAGGGATACGCTGTGGGCCGGATGACCAAGAGTCGTCGCGGCAAGCTCTACATCGACGATGCAAACTGGGGCCCCGACGCCGGCTCAATTGAGTATGGGTACCGGGTCCCCTTCGGCGGAATTCATGTCTTCATTGGCAAGATTGGTGAGCCGGGCCCCGAGCCAGATCTCGGCGCCGATCTCATTGAGACGGCTCAGCGTGCACGACCCGCCCGGGCCCTACCTGCCTTGAAGCATGCTTTTGTGGGATGTATCCATGAAGGACTCTCTGTAGGGTCTGGATCTGGTGATGAGACGACCGCCGGCTCTGACGGCGAGTCGTCCACAGATGAGTCAAACTCGTTGTATCAACTTCAAGATGGCAGGCTTAGGGGCTGTTCCGATGGTGACAGTATTCCGGACCCCTTTGAGCCGCCGACCCGGGTTGGAATCTTCATGGCCGGTGCCCAGCCTGTCCAAAATCCCGCCGGGTCAGGAAATCCGGTACCTTCGCCGGCTCAGGTGCTGATGGATCTCACGGACAAGATGACGGCCCTATTGACCGCCACGGTTGACCCGGCGGATCAAGCTCAGCATGACGCGGAGGTGGCGCAGTTAAAGTTAGATCTAGTGAATGCCAAGGAGGACCTGGCAGCGGAAGGGATCAGGATGGCTGCGGAGAGGGCGGCTCTCGACGCCTAGACCCAGTTGATTCAGGCGCAGTCCTTCCGGCTCACGATGGATCAGAACGCGTCCAATGAGGTCATGAGAAGGAGGCATCAAAAGGCCCAATCTCGACTCCCTCCGGTCTACGATCCTCGAAACCTCTTCAACACGCCAGGTGCAGGGTCTAGTAACCCGCCGGGGGTCATAGTGCCCGGGTCTGGGACCCCTGTTCAGCCACAAGTGATGGGGCCTCCCCGGGTGAACCCTGCCCCGCCTCAGTATGTGCCAATACCGCCGGGTCATTATGCTAACCCGCTGGAGAACATGGTCGCCGCAGCAGCATGGCTGGCAGCTCTCCCAATTGACGGCGACTCTCCAACAGCTGTTGAAACCCGCCGGGTCAGAGAACTCCTTCAGACGGCGCTGGCGCAGCAAGAGGCGTATTCTTACAGCCAAGACAGGATCCACTCAACCCCTCGTCCAGGCCAGAGTCCGAGTTATAGCAGACACATGGTCTCCGCGACCGGCTCAAGTAATGTCCGACGCCATGACCTGCCCCCTGGCCATGGCCCGGCTCATAACGGAGCCTTTCAAGCAGCGGACCAAGACAGAGCGCGACAAGAGGCGGAGCAGGCGCCTCAGTTGACGGCTTACCAGACACCCCCGACTTATCCGACGACTTCTGTCGACGTGGGTATCCCTACGAGGACTGGAGGTGTCCCTTGTTTAGTGTCGGCTCTCCGCAATGAACGTCTACCCAAGGACTTCAAAGGGCCTAGGAAGGTGCCTAATTACACGGCTGATTTATAACCTGGAGCCTGGATCGAGAGTTACGAGATGGCCATGGAATTACTGGAGGTTAGCGAAGCGGCAATGGCCAAGTACTTCACCATGATGTTAGATGGGACAGCCCGCACTTGGTTGAAAGGGCTACCACCGAATTCCATCGGGTCTTGGGCTGAGCTGAAAGCCCGTTTCATCCAGAACTTCAAGGATACCTGTAGGCAGTCTATGTCAATTGTGGACTTGAGTAACTGTAAGCAGCAGGAGGGTGAGTCTACGACACATTGGGTTCGTCGGGTTAAGGAGATAATACATTCATCTGATGTTGGAGCAGAATTGTCGTTTCCTGCCCCTGAAGATGAAACTCGGGCGGCTTAAGCGCGACTGCAATGATATGGGTACGCTGATGGCGGCTCTCGTCAAGTATGCCGACTCTGATAATACCAGGGACCCCGCTTCAGATGATGAAAGGACAGGGAAGGGAAAGAAGAACGACAATGGCAAGGGTCCTCAGCATAACCCGGGGAACCAAGGAGGTGGCAAGCGCAAGGCCGACGACAGCCTAGAGTTCGTGGCCAACGCCAGCTCACCGGGTAATAACCAGCGACGCAAGGGAAGGCCACCTCCCCGAGCCGGCGGGTCAGGCCCGACGCCGGAGCAGCTGTTGAATGAACCTTGTGCAAGGCACGGCTCTAGGGAGAAGCCAGCTACTCATTTATGGAAGGATTGCGCGATCATGAAGGCCTTTAAAAATTCCAATGCCTTTACCGGCAACAATGGCCCGAGTGGCGGCTCAGGCGCTGGCGGTTTTCATGGCCCGGGCGGCGGCTCAAATTCTAATCCACAGAATGGTCAAGGGGGCTTTAATCAGCAGTCTGGCCAGGGTTATCAACAGCAGCAGGGGGTTATCAGACCAGTCCAAAGCAGCTTAACGGTGGACAGTATCACGTATTTACCACCAGTCTGTGTAAGCGAGATCAGAAGCTTCATAAGAGGGCTGTGAATGCTGTTGAGCTGGCGGTTCCACGCTATTTAAGATGGTCTGAGCAGCCTATTGTGTGGAGTAGGGAGGACCACCCTCCCCGGGTTGATAATCCGGGTCACTTGGCCTTGGTGGTAGCTCCTCAGGTGGGAGGATATAAGTTCACTAAGGTGCTCATGGATGGAGGCAGCAGTATAAACATCCTCTATTATGAGACTTTCCGTCGTATGGGGTTGATTGATAAGAACCTCAGCCAGTCCAACACTATTTTCCATGGTGTGGTGCCCGGCAAGTCGGCTTATCCAGTTGGCAAAATCGAGTTGGAAGTGGCCTTTGGAGATGAGTACAACTACAGGGTGGAAAAATTGACCTTTGAGGTGGTCAAGATAAGAAGTCCGTATGATGCCATATTTGGGTGGCCGGCTTACGCCAAGTTCATGGCACGACCGTGTTACGTGTATTTACAGCTCAAGATGCCGGGTCACAATGGGACCATTACGGTTCACGGCAGCCGGAAGGTGGCCTTGGAGTGTGAGGAAGGCGATGCAGCTTATGCAGAATCTGTTTGTGCAACAGAGGAGTTGAAATTTTACAAGGACAATGTTGACCCAACAGATATGACCTCTCTGAAAAAGCCGACTACGGAGCATGAGCCGGCAATGAAATTTAAGTCGGCTGATGAGACTAAACTTGTTGATTTCGTTCCAGGTGATTCATCTCAGCAGTTTAGCATCAGTGCCAATCTGGATCCAAAATAGGAAAGCGCGCTCATCGAGTTCATCCGTGAGAATAGGGACATCTTTGCATGGAAACCTTCTGACATGCCAGGTGTACCTAGAGAACTCGCTGAGCACACTCTCAATGTTGATCCGAAATTTAAGCCAGTCAGGCAATTCCTTCGGCGGTTTAATGAAGAGAGGCGGAAAGCCATTGGTGAAGAGGTGGCCCAGCTCTTGGCGGCCGGGTTTATTGTTGAAGTTTTTCACCCAGAGTGGTTAGCTAACCCGGTGCTCGTGCTCAAGAAGAACGGCACCTGGCGGATGTGTGTGGACTACACGGACTTAAACAAGGCATGTCCGGCTGATCCTTTTGCGCTTCCCCGTATTGATCAAATCATTGATGCTACGGCGGGTTGCGAGTGCTTAAGTTTCTTGGATGCTTATTCTGGGTATCATCAGATTAAAATGGCAGTTAAGGACCAGGAGAAGACGGCGTTCATCACCCCCTTTGGAGCCTTCTGCTATGTGTCTATGCCTTTTGGGCTCAAGAGTGCACAGGCGACTTATCAGCGTTGTGTGCAGAACTGTCTTCATAACCAGATTGGGCGCAATGTTCATGCTTATGTGGATGATATTGTGGTTAAGTCCAGGGAAGAGAAAACCTTGATAGATGATCTGAGGGAAACCTTTGATAATCTCCGGGTCTACAAGATGATGCTTAACCCGGCCAAGTGTGTTTTTGGTGTTCCTGCAGGCAAGCTCTTGGGTTTTCTGGTTTCTAAAAGAGGCATTGAAGCTAACCCGGAGAAGATCAAGGCAATCACCTCTCTGGCTAAGCCGGCATGTATAAACGATGTCCAGCGCCTGGCGGGTCGTATCGCTGCTTTAAGCCGGTTTATAAGCCGCTTGGGTGAGAAGGCCATGCCATTGTACCAGTTGATGAAGAAAACTGATAACTTTGTCTGGAATGATGCTGCTAATACTGCTTTTGAGGATTTGAAGAGACAGCTGGCTGAGCCCCCAGTCCTTGCTGCTCCGGTTGACAAGGAGCCTTTATTGCTGTATGTAGCTGCTAACACATGGGCCGTCAGTGTGGCTGTGGTGGTGGAGCGCAAGGAAGAGGGCAAGGAGCATCCGGTTCAGCGGCCGGTTTATTACGTTAGTGAAGTGCTCATCGAGTCCAAACAACGGTATCCACATTGGCAGAAGCTTGTTTATGCTGTGTTCATGGCAAGCCGGAAGCTTAAACATTACTTCCAGGGTCACCCTATCACTGTGGTTAGTTCTGCACCCCTTGGAGATATCATCCAAAACAGAGAAGCTACAGGAAGAGTGGCTAAGTGGGCTATAGAGCTCGGGCCTCATCGTCTGAAGTACGTACCACGCACTGCTGTTAAATCTCAAGCCTTGGTGGATTTCATCAATGATTGGACAGAGCTACAAGTGCTGAAGAAAAGCCGGATAACACACATTGGACTATTCACTTCGACGGGTCCAGGCAATTGGAGGGCTCGGGGGCTGGAGTCGTATTGGCCTCCCCTAAAGGTGACAAGTTCCATTATGTGCTACGGTTAATGTTCCCTTGTACTAATAATGCGGCTGAGTACGAGGCCTTGCTCCATGGTCTTCGGATGGCTAAAGAGACGAGCTTGAGCCGGGTAAGGTGCTTCGGCGACTCAGACTTAGTGGCTCAACAAGTATCAGGCAAGTGGGATTCCAAGGACCCTCTCATGGCGGCTTATCGCCGTGAAGTTGATGCTATTGCTGGACACTTTCAGGGTTACCAAGTAGAGCACATCGATCGCAGAAAGAACGAGGCGGCTGATGCTTTAAGCCGGCTGGGCTCTCAGCGAAAATCGGTGCCGCCTAATACTTTCCTGGACGTCTTGCATAACCCTTCTGTTAAGTTGCCTACAGAGGAAGGCTTGGCTGTCCCTGACCCGGAGGCACAATTGGTGGCGGCTCTCCACATCACCCCGGACTGGACGGTGCCATACTTGGCTTACATGACCCGGGGAGATTTGCCTGAAGATGAAGCTTTGGCCAGACAAATAACCCGGCGGTCTAAGTCAATGGTTGTTATCAATGGTGAGTTGCATCGCCGCAGTGTTACGGGAGCGTTCCAACGTTGTGTCTCCCCTGAGGAAGGTCAAGAGATCTTGCGTGAGATTCATGAAGGGGATTGTGGCCATCATGCCGGCTCAAAATCCCTTGTGGCTAAGGCTTTTCGTCATGGTTTTTATTGGTTGACGACTCATGCTGATGCGGAGGACTTGGTCAGTAAGTGTGATGGTTGCCAGAGGTTCTTGCGACGGGCTCATGTGCCGGCTCAGGAGCTGAGGATGATACCAATCACTTGGCCATTTGCGGTCTGGGGGCTTGATATGGTTGGGCCTTTTAAAAGGTCCAAGGATAAGAAGACCCACCTCTTGGTGGCAGTTGACAAATTCACAAAGTGGGTTGAAGCAGAGCCAGTTAGCAAGTGTGACGCAGCCACGGCGGTTCAGTTCATGAAAAGGGTGATATTTCGCTTTGGTTTTCCACACAGCATTATAACTGACAATGGTACCAATCTGTCCAAAGGCGCCATGGAGGAGTTTTGTCAACGAGAGCATATTCGACTTGATGTTTCATCAGTGGCTCACCCTCAATCCAATGGTCAAGCTGAGAGAGCTAATCAGGAGATTCTGAAAGGCATCAAGCCCCGGCTTTTGGTCCCTTTGCAACAGACGCCGGGTTGTTGGGTGGAGGAGTTACCCTCCGTGTTATGGAGCATCAATACTACTCCTAACAGGTCTACGGGTTACACGCCTTTCTTCATGGTGTATGGAGCGGAGGCAGTCCTCCCCAGTGACATCCGTCATGACTCGCCTCGAGTGGCGGCTTATGTTGAGGCGGATAATGAGCAGGCGCGCCAGGATGCTCTTGACTTGTTGGACGAACAGCGTGATGTGGCAGCAGCTCGCTCAGCAATTTACCAACAAGACTTGCGCCGTTATCACAGTCGCCGGGTCAAATCCCGGGTCTTCCAGGAAGGTGAAATGGTGCTCCGGCTCATCCAAGATCAAACAGATGCGCACAAGTTATCCCCGCCTTGGGAAGGGCCCTTTGTGGTCAGCAATAAGTTGCACAACGGGTCATACTACCTTATTGACGTTCGAGAGCATAAAGATTCACGCAAGTCGGAGGAAGAGACCCGTCGGCCGTGGAACATAGCTCAGCTTCGGCCTTATTATACTTGAGCCACCGGCTCTCGTAATATACATATTTCTATAAGCCATGTATATATTATGATAAGCAATAAAGCAGGACCTCTGTCCTTTTCTCCTCCAAAGGTACATGTGTTATTTCCATTGCAGCATTACATGATCATTTGGACGTGGATCCGGCTTACGATCGTATTCGAATCTAGCCATTAACAGTATGATCACCTGGGGGCTTCCTGTTCAAACATGGGTCGTATTCGAACCAAAGAGAACATAGTTGTCGATACCCACTTGATTGGCACACTGCCGAGCTCATCGGGGAGTTTTCTTGATCATATTTGAATCATAGCTTGACCCCCTTTGGGAACCGACGTGGATCGTATTCGAATCAGCGTCGTTAAACAACTTTTGAGATCATTTGGGGGCTTCCTGTTCAAACATGGGTCGTATTCGAACCAAAGAGAACATAGCTGTCGGTACCCTCTTGATTGGCATCGCCAAACCCACTGGGGCTATATGATCGCATTCGAATCTTAGCATAACCCCTTTGGGACGGGTCTCTGGTCGTATTCGAACCGGAAGCCCCTAAGTTTTCTGATTTACAACGGGTTCTTCTGATTGTCTCAATAGTGTGCGCGGCGGTTCTCATCCCGCCAGCTTAACTTTGATTCATAGTGCTGGTCGCACACAATCAGCGTTATCAAGACTGGTGAAACCGGAGTTGAGGTACCAACCTTATTATCCGGGTTATATAAACCGGAAGTATACTTGAAAGCCTGTAAGTATGTTGTTACGGTTATATCAAGGACATAATTGAGGACCAGTCTTTTGTAACTTAAATTCATATTCCGGGTTATATATATGAGACTATGATTCTCAGGGCGGTAAGCCGCCTAGAGTCTTGTGATTTGTTTTTCTATGCAGGATAGTTAAGACAGTTATTTGAGCTTAAGGAAAATGAATGATCAATTATGACCCGGAAGAATATAAGGATGCAACTTCAATGGACTTAAGCATTCAACACATGCACGATGGCACGACAAAGTTAAAATGTTGATCCTACTCTATTACAAGACTCCCCGAGCCCAAAAGATGAGGCATTGTTTTCAGATGTAGTCATGAGCCGCCTACAAGTTAAGCTGCTTGTCGAGTTGAAGCTTCCCGCTCATCCCTCTCCGCTCCTCCGGTTGTTCCTATGACTTGGAAGGTTGACGATTTCCAGTCAATGCCGCTCAAAGCTTCGAATTGAGCCTCCTCGTCAATTAACCCGGCCGGGTTAATGTCTGGGGCAAAAGTGTGCTTACGAGTCGGCGGGACCAAGCTGACGGCTTCGTAACGCGGAGTAGGGATCCTCTGATTCTCTGCATCGTAGCCCGGCTGGTACTTGGTCAGATCAGTGTCGTTCCCAATCAGGGTGGCCACCGGGCGCACGATCTTCACACAGGCATCAAAGTCCTTCTGGTCGAAAGGGGTGCCGTCTTCCTTCAAGCTGGGGTAACCAAGTGCAATGTCCGCCGGGTCTAGCTCTGGAAGGAAAGCCTTGGCCCGGCTCAGAGCAGCTATGGCTCCGGCTCTTGCAGAGGCCCGTCGCAGCTCTTGGACACGCTGAGGAAGAACGGCCAGCCGGCGAAGTACTTCCGCCAGGTGAGTCAGAACCTCATTGGATAGGGCCACCACAGCCAAGGCGCGCTGTGACCCGGTGTAGAGTTGCTCCACCAGGGTGTACACGACCTTCAGCTTGGTCAGCACATTTTGATTGAGGTTGGCGCTTCTCGGACCTGTTTAACAAAGTAAGATAAGCCGCTGGCAATGGTGGGAGTTATGAGACATAAAAACTATAAATTTGTCAAGAACCGGCGGAATGACTTACCGAAGATTGCGGCGACCATCTGTGACACGTGGCGCTTTAAGCCGGAGAGCTCGGTGGTTCTCTCTGACAGAGTCTTCTCCGCCTGTTCGGCCTGGCTTACAAGAGCAGCCTTCTCTTCGGCCCAAGTTTTCCTTTCAGCTTCAAATTTTTTCTTCAGCGTCTCTTGAGCCGCAATGCTGGATTCAAATTTGGCGTTGGCCTTCCGGGTCTCAATTTCCTGATTCTTCAGGCGGCTCTTCAGATCAGAGATATCAGTCTCAAACTTCTTGCAAGCAGCCTGCACAACTTCTGGGTTATAGTATGAACAATTATTATGCGATTTTAAAGTCCCAAGCACTTTCCAAGCAAAGACACTTGGCACTTGGGGGCTAATGCATGTTGAAAGTTTCTATCTACAAATTACCGGTTCATGGAAGTAAGCCGGAACTTAAGTCTACAACATATTCTATCATAAGTAGTAGACTTGGGGGCTAGAGTATGGTAAAGATAACTATGCAGTAAGCAATAGAGTGGTACCTCAGACTTCTGTTGTATCTGATTTACCATGTCGATCTCCAAATCCCGGCTCTTGTGCACCTGGCTGACATAGCCGGAGACGATCTCTCCGATGCTCAAGTTAGCATAGTTGGTGAGGTCCAGATTGGCCCGGCGGCGCTCTAGCAACTCTTCCTTGGCAGAGCACTTGGCCAGCGCAGTGGGTCTCCCCGGCTCAACAAACTCCGTCCGGGTAATTACCACGTCCAGGTCATCGGCCGGCTGAGCCGGGCTGGAGGTCTCCGGATTAGCAGAAGTCTCTGCGATTGGCTTGTCGGTTGGAGCGGTGGCTTCAGGAGCAGAGGCAACTGGCGGCTCTTGGGCTGAAACCTCCGGCTCAGTTATGACCGGCTCTTCGACCGGCTTATTCTTCTTTGCTCTTTTACTGAGCTTTGCTTGAGCGCTGAAAGGACAAAAAGTTAGTACAAAGGTATGAGTAAAGATAAGCACAGCAAGAGGTGATCATCATTACCCGGGTACGGTCTTGAAAGCCGGCAGGCTCGATTGCATAGAGTCGCCAGAGGAGGGTGAAGTTTCCTGATAATTCGAGTCAGAAGAATTGAGCGGTTGACGTATAACACCCGCCAAAGGATGAAAAGGATATAAGTCGGAGATAACCTCGGTCCGGCGCTTCCGTGACACCTCAGGTAAACCGGAGGAGAGGTCAGCATCCTTGTTGGTCCGGGTGTGCCGCCGGCTCTCATGAATCTGTCGCTTCAAAAGAAATTGAGGATCTTGATAAGCTAAAGGATGTGAAAATCTTACTTTCCGGGTTACTCTTCGGACTTTTAGCCTTGGCAAGGGCTCCGAGTCGGAGGAAAGTATTATTACCTCTTCAGTCACCGGGTTACTTGCTCCGGTGTCATCCTGCTGATGATCAGTATCAATAAGGTGGACAGGAATAAACAAGAAATACAACAAGTGTTTACAGGTTCAGGGGTTACCTCTGACTCGGAGCTGTCACTTAGTTGAAGCAGCTCTGAGGCAGTAGGCCTGCTTCCCTTCTTGCGGGGAGCGGCTCTCCTGGCGGCTTTCTTAGCTTTCCTGGCCTTCTTGGCCGCCTCATGGTCATACTTGACCTTCCAGAATTTATCATCAGCCTGAAACATACAATGAAGATTTCTTAAGGTTCAGATGAAAGCTATCTAAAGGAAAAAATAAGATGTTTAGATGAGCGGCTTACCGCTGGGGCCGGGTTGGTCTTGCAGAAGGGGCTTAAGCCGGTCCTCCCGCAGTCTGCCAAGCTCTCATTCAAGAGGGCCTTGGTCATGTCTTCAGCAACGTCTTCAGGAAGATCGTTGCGGCTGTGTCGCAGGGGATCATCTTTCTGGCCCGTGTAATCACACATTAAGCCGGGGCGGCGGCTCAAGGGGATGACCCGCCACGAGATCCAGACCCGGACCAGATCAATGCCATTGAGGCCATTTCCCAGGAGAGCCTTGATTTTGTTGATGGTAGGGATCAGAGGTTGGCGTTCCGCCTGAGATAGCTTGTCTGACAGAGGGTGAGTTGGTTCCAGACGCGAGGGACGAAAGCCGGGCAGCGGGCTCTCGTCAGCCGGCGAAGTGTCCTGGCAGTAGAACCACGTCTGGTTCCAGTCCTTTGGGTGGCTTGGCGGCTCGGCGTAAGGAAAAAGGCAGTCTCTCCGGCGTTGAATGGAGATTCCACCAAGTTCCAGGCTTGGTCCGTTGGCACACTCATTCTGGCGGTTCAAATAGAATAGCTCTCTAAAGAGCAGAAGGCTGGGCTCTTCTCCAAGGTAGACTTCGCAGAATACTTGGAAGTTGCATATGTTTGACACGGAATTGGGTCCTATGTCTTGTGGCCGCAGATCAAAGAAATTCAGCACATCTCTAAAGAACTTTGAGCCGGGCGGTGCGAAGCCCCGGCTCATGTGATCTGCAAATATTACCACCTCCCCGTTCCTTGGCTGTGGTCTCTCCTCTGACAGGTCAGGGGCATGGTAAGACATGACATCCTTCTTGGGCAGGTAACCCGTTTTCACAAAGTCTGCTAAGGTTTCGTCAGTGATGTTGGACCTCATCCAGTTGCACGTGATGGGTGCTTTGGGAGTTTTGGGAGGCATGGTGAAAGTCGGAAGCCTATGATAAAAGGAAATGTCCGGTTTAATTATAAGCCGGAGGAAATTTACAGTTCAATGTTTAAAGTGGCGGCTTATGAAAGGGGCCTAATGACATATAGCTAAATGCATCGGGTTATCTAAGCCGCTGGTGGTATTGAGAGTAATTCAATTGTCTACAGCTTTATCATAAATGAGCCGGAAAATTTTACGACACGTGGCTTCTTTGAGCCGGAAATGTAAGCCGCCATAGCTCCACAGATGCAGTTTTTTACTAAGTGTGGTGAAAACAAGTTTCACAGATCGCAGTGAATATTTTGGATCAAAATGGTCGACTAAAAGGAAAAGTTTCTAGACCTAAAGCTAGTACAGATGAGTTCATAAGTTCTAAACGAAGCTTCTGTACAAGGAAAGGGGATCTATTTGTATTTGAAATGGGTGCAAACAGCTACCGCGTCAGTTTTATACCGTCTTAAGATCAAGAAGGGGCGGTGGTGGTGAAATCTATGAAGAGTTCATGCCGAACAGCGAAGAACACCGGCAAACTCGAAAATCTTAATGCAGATCTATTCTACGAAGAGGAAGGAACTTACAGATGCAGGTGTGCTGCGAGGGTTCGCCGCGGTTTTCTGGACGGTTCAGGGTGATGCAGCGGCCAAGGTCGACGAGGACGCGGAGCTCTGCTGCGGCGGTGGCGGCGGCGGAGCTCGAGCAGCACGAGAGTAGCGAGAGGAAGAGGACGACAGAAGGGGAAGAGTGGAAAAGACCCGAGGGTCGGGCTATTTATAAGGCCAGACTCATAAGTGGGCGCGAGAAACAAGGAGGCCACGGCGCGGTTATCTCACCATAAAAACGCCTCGATTTTCGGGACGGCAGTTAAAGACAAGATCCGTTGCGGATATGGTGGAGTAAAAAATGGACTTAATGGAAGATGACGTCACGACAGGTTACCCGGAATCCAGAAGATGACGTCACGGCAGGTTATAGCCTCCACACAATTGTAAGCCGGAGATTTTCTGTCGAAAGGATTGAAGATTGACATGAGCCGGCTCAAATCAATCTGGGGCCTAATGTTGAGGATATAAACCTTAGAGTCACCCGCCAGGAGGGGCCGGGTTACTCATAATGGTCATTGTCTGAAGCCCGGCGCCAAGCTTGAAGACGGCGGGCCAAAGATGGGCTTAAGACCCGGATATGGCTTAAGGCCCGTAGTTACAACCGCCATTATAATAGAACTTGTAGTGTAAGGCAAGAATAGTTGAGAGTCCGAGCCGGACACTCTTAGGAGCCGGTCGGGACTCTGAGAGCTGCCGGGGCGTCAACCTCTCTATATAAAGGAATGACTCGGCGGCGGTTTAGGGACAAAAAAGATCTCATCGAGAGCCAGGCATAGCAGTTAAGCTCCCTGGTCATCGAAACCCTAATCAATACCACCTCAACTGGACGTAGGCTTTTACCTTCACCGTAAGGGGCCGAACCAGTATAACCCTCGTGTTCCTTGTCCCGTTTAACCCCTTTAAGCTTCCTAGCTGCGATGGCTCCACGACTAAGTCCTAGCTCGAGGACATCTGCCGTGACAATTCCACGACACCGGCGGTCTCCATGACGAGAAGGGAGTAGTTCATCCTCGGGGTTGAGGGTATGTACCAGTAGCTATGTGTTTGATCTCTCTCTCTCTCTCTCTCTCTCTCTCTCTCTCTCGTGTTCTTGATATGGCACGATCTTGATGTACCGCGAGCTTTGTTACTATAGTTGAATCATATGGTGTTTCTCCCTCTCTACCTTCTTGTGATGAATTGAGTTTTACCCTTGTTGAGAGAACTTGCACTAGTGAATCCAAGCATTGCAATACCATTTTTGCTCACTTTTGTTACTAGTTACCTTGCTGTTTTTATATTTTCAGATTACAAAAAACTATATCTACTATCCATATTACACTTGTATCACCATCTCTTCACCAAACTAGTGCACCTATATAATTTACCATTGTATTGGGTGTGTTGGGGACACAAGAGACTCTTTGTTATTTGGTTGCAGGGTTGTTTGAGAGAGACCATCTTCATCCTACGCTTCCCACAGATTGATAAACCTTATGTCATCCATTTGAGGGAAATTTTCTACTGTCCTACAAAACTCTACGCTTGGAGGCCCAACACGAGTCTACAAGAAGAAGGTTGCGTAGTAGACATCAAGCTCTTTTCTGGCGCCGTTGCCGGGGAGGTTAGTGCTTGAAGGTATATCTTTAGATCTTGCAATTGAATCTTTTAGTTTCTTGTTTTATCACTAGTTTAGTCTATAAAAGAAACCGCAAAAAAATGAAATTGAGGTTGCCACATATGCTTCATCTTTTTAATGTCTTTCATGAAAATGATGAAAGGAAAATTGTGCTCAAGTGTTAGAAGAGAAGTTAATAAAATGTTTGGCACTAAACCTTTGAATGATGAGCATGATTGCAATGTTGTTAGTATGAATTTCTTTAATATCCATGATGATAATGATATGCAAAGCCACAAGCTTGGGGATGCTATGTTTGATGAAGATGATATTTTTGTCCCCCAAGTTATGTTGAGCAAATTTATTATGATGATAGCATGCCTCCTATTTTTTATTATTACAATGATGAAAGTGGATTCGGAGAGGTCATGACTTTATTTAGTGGTGAATCCACTATTTTGGAAGAGGTTCCAATTGATTATGAGAACAAAGTTGCTATCTATGATGATTATTGTGATGACATGTATGTTATAAAGAATAATGATAACCGTGAAACTTGTCATCATGATTTTAATTTTCAGTTGAATTATGCATCTCATGATAGTTATATTGTTGATTCATTCATGATGCTACTGAAAATTATTATGAGAGAGAAACTATGCTTTTACATATTTCAATAATATCAAGTTTCC
The DNA here is from genome assembly GCF_018294505.1 of Triticum aestivum. Lineage (NCBI taxonomy): Eukaryota > Viridiplantae > Streptophyta > Magnoliopsida > Poales > Poaceae > Triticum > Triticum aestivum. Next base: position 386,821,272 of record NC_057808.1, on the reverse strand, counting down.
TCTCTATGTGTTGAAAGTTTTGAAGTTTTGCTTGTTTTACCTTCCTATGCTAGTTGATTCTTGTCCCCTTAATTTGTTTGCTCACAAAATACCTATGCATATGAAGTGGTTTAGAGTTAAATGTGCTAGTCATATGCTTCATGATGCTCTCTTTATGTTTCAATCCTTATCTTCTATGTGACCATCATTGAAATCATCATGCCTAGCTAGGGGCATTAAACAATAGCTCTTGTTGGGAGGCAACCCAATTTTATTTTGTGTTTCTTGTTTTGCTTCTGTTCTTGAATAAATACACAATATTACTTCTGTAGTAATTGTGTTTAGTGTTTTAATTAGTGTTTGATCCAAGTAAGACCTTTGGGATGGTCTATGGTGATAGTTGACTTGATTTTGTGCAAAAACAATAACTTTTGCTCTCAGTCCAGGAATTTGGAAAATTCACTGCAACGTGCTTTTGATCTGATTTTTTTACCAAAGATTGATATAGAAATTGCCCAGGTTGTCCTATTTTTTCAGAATTTTTGGAGTTACAGAAGTATACGAAGCTTCCAGATTACTACAGACTGTTCTGTTTTTGACAGATTATGTTTTCATTGTGTTGTTTGCTTATTTTGATGAATCTATGAGTAGTATTAGAGGGTATGAACCATGGAGAAGTTGGAATACAGTATATAAAACCAATATAAATTTAGAATGAGTTCGCAACAGTACCTAAGTGGTGATTTGCTTTATTATACTAACGAGCTTACGAGTTTTCTATTGAGTTTTGTGTTGTGAAGTTTTCAAGTTTTGGGTGAAGTTTCGATGGACTACGAAATAAGGAGGGGCAAGAGCCTAAGCTTGGGGATGCACAATGAAGGAAATATGCCCTAGAGGCAATAATAAAGTTATTATTTATTTCCTTATATCATGATAAATGTTTATTATTCATGCTAGAATTGTATTAACCGGAAACATAATACTTGTGTGAATACATAGACAAACAGAGTGTCACTAGTATGCCTCTACTTGACTAGCTCGTTGATCAAAGATGGTTATGTTTCCTAGCCATTGACATGAGTTTTCATTTGATTAACGGGATCACATCATCAGTAGAATGATGTGATTGACTTGACCCATTCCATTAGCTTAGCACACGATCGTTTAGTATTCTGCTATTGCTTTCTTCATGACTTATACATGTTCCTATGACTATGAGATTATGCAACTCCCGTTTACCGGAGGAACACTTTGTGTGCTACCAAACATCCCAACATAACTGGGTGATTATAAAGGTGCTCTACAGGTGTCTCCGAAGGTACTTGTTGGGTTGGCGTATTTCGAGATTAGGATTTTGTCACTCCGATTGTCGGAGAGGTATCTCTGGGCCCACTCGGTAATGCACATCACTATAAGCCTTGCAAGCATTGCAACTAATGAGTTAGTTGCGGGATGATGTATTACAGAACGAGTAAAGAGACTTGCCGGTAACGAGATTGAACTAGGTATTGAGATACCGACGATCGAATCTCGGGCAAGTAACATACCGATGACAAAGGGAACAACGTATGTTGTTATGCGGTCTGACCGATAAAGATCTTCGTAGAATATGTGGGAACCAATATGAGCATCCAGGTTCCGCTATTGGTTATTGACCGGAGACGTGTCTCGGTCATGTCTACATAGTTCTCGAACCCGTAGGGTCCGCACGCTTAAAGTTTGATGACGGTTATATTATGAGTTTATGTGTTTTGATGTACCGAAGGTTGTTCGGAGTCCCGGATGTGATCACGGACATGACGAGGAGTCTCGAAATGTTCGAGACATGAAGATTGATATATTGGACGACTATATTCGGACATCGGAATAGTTCCGGGGGTTATCGGATATATACCGGAGTACCGGGGGGGTTACTGGAACCCCCCCGGGGGTTATTGGGCCTTATGGGCCCAAGTGGTGGAAGAGGAGAGGCGGCCAGGAGGTGGCGCGCGGCCCCCCTTGCCCCAATCCGAATTGGGAAAGGGAAGGGGCGGCGGCCCCCTTCTCCTTCCTTCTCTCCACCTCCTCCTTCCCCTTCTCCTAGTTGCAATAGGAAAGGGGGGCAAAACCTACTTGGAGTAGGATTGCCCCCCTTGGGCGTGCCTCCTCCCCTTGGCCGGCCCCCTCTTCCTCCCCCCTTTATATACGGAGGAGGGGGGCACCCCATAGATACAACAATTGATCTCTTGATCTCTTAGCCGTGTGCGGTGCCCCCCCACCATAATCCACCTCGGTAATATCGTAGCGGTGCTTAGGCGAAGCCTTGCGTCGGTAGAACATCATCATCGTCACCACGCCGTCGTGCTGACGGAACTCTCCCTCAAAGCTCGGCTGGATCGGAGTTCGAGGGACGTCATCGAGCTGAACGTGTGCTGAACTCGGAGGTGCCGTGCGTTCGGTACTTGATCGGTCGAATCGTGAAGACGTACGACTACATCAACCGCGTTGTGCTAACGCTTCCGCTTTCGGTCTATGAGGGTACGTGGACAACACTCTCCCCTCTCGTTGCTATGCATCACCATGATCCTGTGTGTGCGTAGGAATTTTTTTGAAATTACTACGTTCCCCAACACCCAAGGCACGCCAAGGTAATATTCAAGGACAACCAAGCATCTAAGCTTGGGGATGCCCCGGATGGTGATACGTCTCCAACGTATCTATAAATTTTTATTGTTCCATGCTATTATATTATCTATTTTGGATGTTTTATATGCATTAATATGCTATTTTATATTATTTTGGGACTAACCTATTAACCTAGAGCCCAGTGCCAATTTCTATTTTTTCCTTGTTTTTGAGCTTCGTAGAAGAGGAATACCAAACGGAATAAAACTTCACGATGATTTTTCTTGGACCAGAAGACACCCAGGTGACTTGGAGTTCAAGTCAGAAGAGCCACGAGGCGGCGACAAGGGTGGAGGGCGCGCCCAGAGGGGTAGGGCGCGCCCCTACCTTGTGGGCCCCTCGGTGACCCCCTGACCTAGATCTTCCTCTTATATATTCACATATATTCCCAAACCACCAGGGCATCCACGAAAACACTTTTCCACTGCCGCAACCTTTTGTTCACATGAGATCCCATCTTGGGGCCTTTTTCGGCATCCTGCCGGAGGGGGATTCGATCACGGAGGGCTTCTACATCAACCCTATTGCCCTTGCCCTTCCGATGAAGCGTGAGTAGTTTACCTCACACCTACGGGTCCATAGCTAGTAGCTAGATGGCTTCTTCTCTCTCTTTGATTCTCAATACCATGTTCTCCTCGATGTTCTTGGAGATCTATCTGATGTAATCTTCTTTTGCGGTGTGTTTGTTGAGATCCGATGAATTGTGGATTTATGATCAGCTTATCTATGAATATTATTTGAATCTTCTCTGAATTCTTTTATGCATGATTTGGTATCTTTGTATTTCTCTTCGAATTGGTTTGGTTTTGCCATTAGTTTTTCTTGCAACGGGAGAGGTGCTTAGCTTTGGGTTCAATCTTGCGTGATTTCACCCAGTGACAAAGTAGGGGTAGCGAGACACGTATTGCATTGTTGCCATCGAGGATAAAAAGATGGGGTTTTCATCATATTGCTTGAGTTAATTCCTCTACATCATGTCATCTTACTTAAGGCATTACTCTGTTCTTTATGAACTTAATACTGTTGGGGAACGCAGTAATTTCAAAAAAATCCCTACGCACACGCAAGATCCATCTAGGTGATGCATAGCAACGAGAGGGGAGAACGTTGTCCATGTACCCTCGTAGACCGAAAGCGGAAGCGTTATGACAACGCAGTTGGTGTAGTCGTATGTCTTCACGATCCGACCGATCCTAGTACCGAAAGTATGGCACCTCCGCGATCTGCACACGTTCGGCTCGGTGACGTCCCACGAACTCTCGATCCAGCTGAGTGTCGAGGGAGAGCTTCGTCAGCATGACGGCGTGATGACGGTGATGATGAAGTTACCGACACAGGGCTTCGCCTAAGCACTACAATGATATGACCGAGGTGGAATCTGTGGAGGGGGGCACCGCACACGGCTAAGACTACTGTCAACTTCTGTGTCTATGGGGTGCCCCCTCCCCCGTATATAAAGGAATGGAGGAGGGGGAGGGCCAGCCCTCTCATGGCGCGCCCCAAGGGGAGTCCTACTCCCACCGGGAGTAGGATTCCCCCTTCCCTAGTTGGAGTAGGAGAGGAAGGAAGGAGGAGAGAGAGGGAGAAGGAAAGGGGGGCGCCGCCCCCCCTTCCCTAGTCCAATTTGGACCCAAGGGGGAGGGGGCGCGCGGCCTGCCCTGGCCGCCCCTCTCTCTCTCCACTAAGGCCCATATGGCCCATTAGACTCCCCGGGGGTTCCGGTAACCCCCCGGTACTCCGAAATTGCCCAAACTCACCCGGAACCATTCCGAAGTCCAAACATAGTCGTCCAATATATCAATCTTTATGTCTCGACCATTTCGAGACTCCTCATCATGTCCGTGGTCACATCCGGGACTCCGAAAAACCTTCGGTACATCAAAACACATAAACTCATAATACTTATCGTCACCGAATGTTAAGCGTGCGGACCCTACGGGTTCGAGAACTATGTAGACATGACCGAGACTCATCTTCGGTCAATAACCAATAGCGCAACCTAGATGCTCATATTGCTTCCTACATATTCTACGAAGATCTTTATCGGTCAAACCGCATAACAACATACGTTGTTCCCTTTGTCATCGGTATGTTACTTGCCCGAGATTCAATCGTCGGTATCTCAATACCTAGTTCAATCTCGTTACCGGCAAGTCTCTTTACTCGTTCCGTAATGCATCATCCCGCAACTAACTCATTAGTCACATTGCTTGCAAGGTTTATAGTGATGTGCATTACCGAGAGGGCCCAGAGATACCTCTCCGAAACACGGAGTGACAAATCCTAATCTCGATATATGCCAACCCAACAAACACCATCGGAGACACCTGTAGAGCATCTTTATAGTCACCCAGTTACGTTGTGACGTTTGATAGCACACTAAGTGTTCCTCCGGTATTCGGGAGTTGCATAATCTCATAGTCATAGGAACATGTATACGTCATGAAGAAAGCAATAGCAACAAACTAAATGATCAAGTGCTAAGCTAACGGAATGGGTCAAGTCAACCACATCATTCTCTAATGATGTGATCCCGTTAATCAAATGACAACTCATGTCTATGGTTAGGAAACTTAACCATCTTTGATTCAACGAGCTAGTCAAGTAGAGGCATACTAGTGACACTTTATTTGTCTATGTATTCACACATGTACTAAGTTTCCGGCTAATACAATTCTAGCATGAATAATAAACATTTATCATGATATAAGGAAATATAAATAACAACTTCATTATTGCCTCTAGGGCATATTTCCTTCAAATACTCTTGATGCATGCTGGATAGTGATCGATGTGTGGAGTAATAGTAGTAGATGCAGGCAGGAGTCGGTCTATTTGACACGGACGTGATGCCTATATTGCATAATCATTGGCTTGGATATCGTCATAACCTTGCGCTTTTCTATCAATTGCTTGACAGTAATTTGTTCACCCACCGTATTATTTGCCTTCAAGAGAGAAGCCTCTAGTGAAACCTATGGCCACCGGGTCTATTTTCCATCATATTACTTTCTGATCTACTATTTTGCAGTGTTTTACTTTTAGATCTATAAACCAAAAAACCCAAAAATATTTTATCTTTTATTTAGTTCAATCTATCTTTATCAAATCTCACCTTTGCAACTGACCGTGAAGGGATTGACAACCCCTTTATCGCGTTGGGTGCAAGTGTTTGATTGTTTGTGCAGGTACATCGATTGGGGACTTGCGCGTTTCTCCTACTAGATTGATAACCTTGGTTCTTAACTGAGGTAAATACTTACCTCTGCTGTGATGCATCACCCTTTCCTTTTCAAGGGAAAAACCAACGCAAGCTCAAGAAGTAGTAGGAAGAATTTCTGGCGCCGTTGCCGGGGAGATCTACGTCAAGCCTACCAAGTACCCATCATAAACTCTCATCTCTCGCATTACATTATTCGCCATTTGCCTCTCGTTTTCTCTCCCCCACTTCTAAAACAAATTTCAAAAAATTTGCATTTTTATTCGTCCTTCTTTCCGTTCGTCTTTTCATTTGCCTTTATGTCTTACTTGGTTCGTTTGCTCGTCCGCTTGGTATAATTGTGTGTTTATGGAAAATCAGAAACCAAAAAGTTTATGGTTCCTCATCCACTTGCTAATCTTTTTAAGAGATCCAATTATGATGAACCAATTGCTAGTGAGTTGTGTGAACTAGATTATCTTTATGAGGTTTTGCTTGAAATTTGTGAATCTGAAAATTGTGATGAAGTGTTGAAAGAAGAAAATTATAAAGTGATTCACGATAGTGCCTTGAATGAAAAGCATGATTGCAATGATGTTATTATAAATTCCATTAATGTCAATTGTGTTAATGATACGCAAAACCCTAAGCTTGGGGATGCTAGTTTTGCTATGTCCACAATTTGTTGCAATGATCATGATTGGGGTGATTCTTCTTACGATCTTGAAAATTTATTTAAGCCCCATGATGAATATGAGATTGATAATAGTGTTTGCAATAATATTGAAGGTGGGTTTGGAAGAGTGTCAACTTTAGATCTCGCATATTTGGAGAATGTTCAATCTTATGATTTTTTTTATAAAAGTGGGTTTGGAGAGGTCACGACTTTAATTAATGTTAATCCCACTATTTTGGAAGAGTGTCAACTTCGCATGCATGTGGATCGTGTTGAGAATATGTTATGTGATAGATATTTTGTTGAATTTGCTTATGATCCTACATGTAATTATTATGAGAGAGGAAAATATGGTTGTAGAAATTTTCTTGTTACTAAATTACCTCTCTTCATATATGTTGAGATTGCTATCGTCTCTTTCTTCTTTCTTGCATATGCTAGTTTTTGCTTGCCTTCATAATGTGTTTCCTTATAAAATACCTATACATAGGAAGTATGTTAGACTTAAGTGTGTTTATCACATGTTTTATGATACTCTCTTTGTGCTTCAATTCTTGTCTTTCATGTGAGCATCATTGAAATCTCAATGCCTAGCTAAAAAGGCTTTAAAGAAAAGCGCTTGTTGGGAGACAACCCAATATTTTTCCTTGCTATTTTCCAATAAATAATTCATCTAGCCTCCGGTTAGATGTGTTTTTGTGTTTTAATTAGTGTTTGTTCCAAGTAAGACCTTTGGGATGGCTTACGGTGATAGTTGTTTTGATCTTGCTGAAAAATACAAACTTTTGCGCCCAGGAAAATAATTTTAATTTTTACAGAAGTGTGCTTTTGATCTGATTCTTTTTGCACAAGATTGGTTTACAAATTGCCCAGGTTTTCCTAATTTTTCAGAATTTTTGGAGTTACAGAAGTATTCGAAGTTTACAGATTGCTACAGACCGTTCTGTTTTTGACAAATTTTGTTTTCTATGTGTTGTTTGCTTATTTTGATGAATCTATGGGTAGTATCGGGGGGTGTGAACCATGGAAATTTTTGAATACAGTAGATATTACACCAATATAAATAAATAATGAGTTCACAACAGTACCAAAGTGGTGGTTTTATTTTCTTATACTAACGGATCTCATGAGATTTTCTGTTGAGTTTTGTGTTGTGAAGTTTTCAAGTTTTGGGTAAAGATTTGATGGACTATGGAATAAGGAGTGGCAAGAGCCTAAGCTTGGGGATGCCCAAGGCACCCCAAGTTAATATTCAAGGACAACCAAGAGCGTAAGCTTGGGGATGCCCGGAAGGCATCCCCTCTTTCGTCTTCGTCTATCGGTAAATTTACTTGATGCTATATTTTTATTCACCACATGATATGTGTTTGGCTTGGAGCGTCTTGTATGATATGAGTCTTTACTTTTTAGTTTGCCACAATCATTCTTGCTGTACACACCTTTTGAGAGGTACAGGCATGAATCATGATTTATTAGAATACTCTATGTGCTTCACTTATATCTTTTGAGCTAGGCAATTTTGCTCTAGTGCTTCAGTTATATGTTTTTAGAGCACGGCGGTGGATTTATTTTATAGAAATTATTGAACTCTCTTGCTTCGCTTATATTATTTTGAAAGTCTCTCTAAACAACATGGTAATTTGCTTTGGTTATGAATTTAGTCCTAATATGATAGGCATCCAAGAGGGATATAATATAAACTTTCCTATAAAGTGCATTGAATACTATGTGAAGTTTGATTCCTTATGATTGTTTTGAGATATAAAGATGGTGATATTAGAGTCATGCTAGTGAGTAATTGTAGCATGAGTAATTGTGGATTGTAGAAATACTTGTGTTAAAGTTTGTGATTCACGTAGCATGCACGTATGTGAACCGTTATGTGATGAAGTCGGAGCATGATTTATTTATTGATTGTCTTCCTTATGAGTGGTGGTCGGGGACGAGTGATGGTCTTTTCCTACCAATATATCCCCCTAGGAGCATGCGCATAGTACTTTGTTTCAATGACTAATAGATTTTTGCAATAAGTATGTGAGTTCTTTATGACTAATGTTGAGTCCATGGATTATACGCACTCTCACCCTTCCACCATTGCTAGCCTCTCTAGTACCGCGCAACTTTCGCCGGTGCCTGCTACCCTCTTGAGCACTGCGTTGGTTTTCCCTTGAAGAGGAAAGGGTGATGCAGCAAAGTAGCGTAAGTATTTCCCTCAGTTTTTGAGAACCAAGGTATCAATCCAGTAGGAGGCTACGCGCGAGTCCCTCGTACCTACACAAAACAAATAACTCCTCGCAACCAACGCGATAAGGGGTTGTCAATCCCTTCACGGTCACTTATGAGAGTGAGATCTGATAGATATGATAGGATAATATTTTTGGTATTTTTGTGATAGAGATGCAAAGTAAAATAAAAGCAAAGTAAAAAAAGCAAAGGAAATAACTAAGTGTTGGAAGATTAATATGATGAAGATAGACCCGGGGGCCATAGGTTTCACTAGTGGCTTCTCTCAAGAGCATAAGTATTTTACGGTGGGTGAACGAATCACTGTTGAGCAATTGACAGAATTGAGCATAGTTATGAGAATATCTAGGTATGATCATGTATATAGGCATCACGTCCGAAACAAGTAGACCGACTCCTGCCTGCATCTACTACTATTACTCCACTCATCGACCGCTATCCAGCATGCATCTAGAGTATTAAGTTCACAAAAACAGAGTAACACCTTAAGCAAGATGACATGATGTAGAGGGATAAATTCATGCAATATGATAAAAAAAACCATCTTGTTATCTTCGATGGCAACAATACAATACGTGCCTTGCTGCCCCTACTGTCACTGGGAAAGGACACCGCAAGATTGAACCCAAAGCTAAGCACTTCTCCCATTGCAAGAAAGATCAATCTAGTAGGCCAAACCAAACTGATAATTCGACGAGACTTGCAAAGATAACCAATCATACATAAAAGAATTCAGAGAAGATTCAAATATTGTTCATAGATAATCTTGATCATAAACCCACAATTCATCAGTCTCAACAAACACACCGCAAAAAGAAGATTACATCGAATAGATATCCACGAGAGAGGGGGAGAACATTGTATTGAGATCCAAAAAGAGAGAAGAAGCCATCTAGCTACTAACTATGGACCCGAAGGTCTGAGGTAAACTACTCACACTTCATCGGAGAGGCTATGGTGATGATGTAGAAGCCCTCCGTGATGGATGCCCCTCTGGCGAAGCTCCGGAACAGGCCCCAAGATGGGATCTCGTGGGTACAGAAGGTTGCGGCGGTGGAATTAGGTTTTTGGCTCCGTATCTGATCGTTTGGGGGTACGTAGGTATATATAGGAGGAAGGAGTACATCGGTGGAGCAACAGGGGGCCCACGAGGGTGGAGGGCGCGCCCTGGGGGGGTGGGCGCCCCCCTACCTCGTGGCGTAGGATCATAATCTTCCTAAAAATCACGTTCCCGAAGGTTTCATTCCGTTTGGACTCCGTTTGATATTCCTTTACTGCGAAACTCTGAAATAGGCAAAAACAACAATTCTGGGCTGGGCCTCCGGTTAATAGGTTAGTCCCAAAAATAATATAAAAGTGAATAATAAAGCTCAATAATGTCCAAAACAGTAGATAATATAGCATGGAGCAATAAAAAATTATAGATACATTGGAGACGTATCAGTGCCATATACCCACCTATTACCTTCCTCAAAACAGCCACCATACCTATCTATTATGGCATTTCCATAGCCATTCCAAGATATACGGCCATGCAACTTTCCACCGTTCCGTTTATTATGACACGCTCCATCATTGTCATATTGCTTTGCATGATCATGTAGTTGACATCGTATTTGTGGCAAAGCCACCTTTCATAATTTTTTCATACATGTCACTCTTGAGTCATTGCACATCCCGGTACACCGCCGAAGGCATACATATAGAGTCATATTTTTGTTCTAAGTATCGAGTTGTAATTCTTGAGATGTAAGTAAACAAAAGTGTGATGATCATGATTTTTAGAGCATTGTCCCATGCGAGGAAAGGATGATGGAAGCTATGATTCCCTCACAAGTTGGGATGAGTCTCCAAACTTTACAAAAAATAAAAGAGGCCAAGAAGCCCACCAAATAAAAAAAAGAGAAAAAGAAAAAAAGAGAGAAAAGAGAGAAGGGGCAATGTTACTATCCTTTTTCCACACTTGTGCTTCAAAGTACGTAGCACCATGATCTTCATGATAGAGAGTCTCCTATGTTGTCACTTTCATATACTAGTGTAAATTTTACACTATAGAACTTGGCTTGTATATTCCAGTGATGGGCTTCCTCAAATTGCCCTAGGTCTTCGTGAGCAAGCGAGTTGGATGCACACCCACTTAGTTTATTTTTGAGCTTTCATAAACTTATAGCTCTAGTGTATTCGTTGCATGGCAATCCCTACTCACTCACATTGATATGTATTGATGGGCATCTCCATAGCCCGTCGATACGCCTAGTTGATGTGAGACTATCTCCTTCTTTTTTGTCTTCTCCACAACCACCATATTCTATTCCACTTATAGTTCTATGTCCATGGCTCACGCTCATGTATTGTGTGAAAGTTGAAAAAGTTTGAGAACATCAAAAGTATGAAACAATTGCTTGGCTTGTCATCGGGGTAGTGCATGATTTGAATACTTTGTGTGATGAAGATGGAGCATAGCAGACTATATGATTTTGTAGGGATAGCTTTCTTTGGCCATGTTATTTTGAGAAGACATGATTGCTTTATTAGTATGATTGAAGTATTATTGTTTTATGTCAATATTAAACTTTTGTTTTGAATCTTATGGATCTGAACATTCATGCCACAATAAAGAAAATTACATGGGTAAACATGTTAGGTAGCATTCCACATCAAATATTGTTTTTTTATCATTTACCTACTCGAGGACGAGCAGGAATTAAGCTTAGCTTGGGGATGCTTGATACGTCTCCAACGTATCTATATTTTTTATTGTCGCATGCTATTATATTATCTATTTTGGATGTTTTATATGCATTAATATCGGATATTCCCTTTTGCTCCTACGTGCATATGCACCCATTGTCGAAATACACATTTCGAAAAGTTGAAAAATTAGGAACAAAAATCCCGCGTGTATATCCGGACATTTTATGTCCGTTCACAAGGTTTTGGTGAAAAACGACGTTTTTTGTGGCTTGTGTAAAAAAGACAATTTCTGATGCTTCATTCTAACTATTCACGAGGCATTTCTTTATCTTTTTTACACAAGCCACAAAAAACATCGCTTTTCACCGAAACCTTGTGAACGGACATAAAATGTCCGGATATACACGCGGGATTTTTGTTCCGAATTTTTCAACTTTTCAAAATGTGTGTTTTCGACAATGGGTGCATATGCACCTAGGAGCAAAAAAGCCGCGTCCCATTAATATGCTATTTTATATTATTTTTGGGACTAACCTATTAACCTAGAGCCCAGTACCAGTTTCCGTTTTTTCCTTGTTTTTCAGTCTTACAGAAAAGGAATACCAAACAGAGTCCAAACGAGCTGAAACTTTACGATGATTTTATATGGACTAGAAGAGGCCCACAGGGCATCGGAGATGGACTAGAGGAGTCCCGATGCAGCCACAAGGGTGGAGGGCGCCCCCTAGGGCGCGCCCCCTGCCTTGTCGCTGCCCCATGGACCCCCTGACGTGAAACCGACGCCAAAAATTCCTATAAATAGATAAACCTCCAGAAAGAAACCTTGATCAGGAGTTCCGCCGCTCCAAGCCTCTATAGCCATGAAAAACCAATCGGGAGCCTATTCCGGCACCCTGCCAGAGGGGGAAACCATCACCGGTGGCCATCTTCATCATCCCGGCGGTCTCCATGACGAGGAGGGAGTAGTTCACCCTCGGGGCTGAGGCTATGTACCAGTAGCTATGTGTTTGATCTCTCTTTCTCTCTCCCTCTCTCTCTCTCTCTCTCGTATTCTTGATATGGCACGATCTTGATGTACCGCGAGCTTTGTTACTATAGTTGAATCATATGGTGTTTCTCCCTCTCTACCTTCTTGTGATGAATTGAGTTTTACCTTTGAGGTTTCACTATTGTCAGATTGAATACTATTATGGATTTGAGAACACTTGATGTATGTCTTGCGTGGGATACCTGAAGGAAATATACCCTAGAGGCAATAATAAAGTTGTTATTTTATATTTCCTTATTCATGATAAAGGTTTATTATTCATGCTAGAATTGTATTGATCGGAAACTTAAATACATGTGTGAATACATAAACAAATTCCGTGTCCCTAGTAAGCCTCTACTAGACTAGCTCGTTGATCAAAGATGGTTAAGGTTTCCTAACCAAGGACATGAGTTGTCATTTTATAATGGGATCACATCATTAGGAGAATGATGTGATGGACAAGACCCATCCGTTAGCTTAGCATAATGACTGTTCAGTTTTATTGCTATTGCTTTCTTCATGTCAAATACATATTCCTTAGACTAGGAGATTATGCAAATCCCGGATACCGGAGGAATACCTTGTGTGCTATCAAACGTCACAACGTAACTGGGTGATTATAAAGATGCTCTACAGGTATCTCCGAAGGTGTTTGTTGAGTTGGCATAGATCGAGATTAGGATTTGTCACTCCGAGTATTGGAGAGGTATCTCTGGGCCCTCTCGGTAATACACATCATAAGCTTACAAGCAAACAACTAAGGAGTTAGTCACGAGGTGATGTATTACAGAAAGAGTAAAGAGACTTGCTGGTAACGAGATTGAACTAGGTATGAAGATACCGACGATCGAATGTCCAGTAAGTAACGTACCGATGGACAAAGGGAATAACGTATGTTGTCATAACGGTTTGACCAATAAAGATCTTTGTAGAATATGTAGGAGCCAATATGAGCATCCAGGTTCCGCTATTGGTTATTGACCGGAGAGGTGTCTCAGTCATGCCTACATAGTTCTCGAACCCGTAGGGTCCGCACGCTTAACGTTCGATGACGATATTGTATTATATTAGTTATGTGATTTGGTGACCGAATGTTGTTCGGAGTCCCGGATTAGATCACATACATGACGAGGAGTCTCGAAATGGTCGAGAGGTAAAGATTGATATATAGGATGATAGTATTCGGACACCGGAAGTGTTTTGGAGTGTATCGGGTATTTATCGGAGTACCGAGGGGTTACCGGAACCCCCCGGGGGTAATATATGGGCCATATGGGCCTTGAGAGGGGAGCACACCAGCCCTCAAGGGTGGCGCGCCCCCCTATGACATGTGGCCAAATTGGAGAAGGAAAAAGGGGGGTTCGGCGCCCCCTTTCCTTTCTCTCTTCCCCTTCCCTTTCTTCTCCGGTGAAAAAAGGAAAGGGGGGCGCCACTTGGGGAAACCCCAAGTAGGATTTGGATCCTACTTGGGGCGCCCCCTGGCTGCCTCTCCTCCCCTCCCACCTATATATATATGTGGGGAGGGGGCACCTAGAACACACAACATCAACTGTTAGCCGTGTGTGGCGCCCCCTCCACAGTTTACACCCGGTCATATTTTCGCGGTGCTTAGGCGAAGCCCTGCGAGGATCACTACACCATCACCGTCACCACGCCGTCATGCTGACGGAACTCATCTACTACCTCGACACCTTGCTAGATCAAGAAGGCGAGGGACGTCACCGAGCTGAACGTGTGCAGAACTCGGAGGTGCCGTACGTTCGGTGCTTGATCGGTCGGAGCTAGAAGAAGTTTGACTACATCAACCGCGTTGTTAAACGCTTCCGCTTTCGGTCTATAAGGGTACGTAGACACACTCTCCCCCTCGTTGCTATGCATCTCCATGGATAGATCATTGTGTGTGCGTAGGAATTTTTTTTGTTTTCCATGCAACGTTTCCCTACAGTGGCATCCGAGCCAGGTCTATGCGTAGATGATATGCACAAGTAGAACACAAAGAGTTGTGGGTGGTGATAGTCATACTGCTTACCACCAATGTCTTATTTTGATTCGGCGGTATTGTGGGATGAAGCGGCCCGGACCAACCTTACATGTCCACGCACATGAGACCAGTTCCACCGACAGACATGCAACTAGTTTTGCATAAAGGTGGCTGGCGGGTGTTTGTTTCTCATACTTTAGTTGAATTGAATTTTACTGCGGCCGGTCCTTGAAGAAGGTTAAAACAACAAACTTGATGGAACACCGTTGTGGTTTGATGCGTAGGTAAGAACTGTTCTTGCTAGAAGCCCGTAGCAGCCACGTAAAACTTGCAACAACAAAGTAGAGGACGTCTAACTTGTTTTTGCAGGGCATGTTGTGATGTGATATGGTCAAGACATGATGTGATATACGTTATTGTGTGAGATGATCATGTTTTGTAAAAGTTATCGGCAACCGGCAGGAGCCTTATGGTTGTCTCTTTATTGTATGAAATGCAAACACCATGTAATTGCTTTACTTTATCACTATGCGCTAGCGATAGTTGTAGAAGCAATAGTCGGTGAGACGACCACGACGCAACGATGGAGATCAAGGTGTCGAGCCGGTGACAATGGAGATCACGACGATGCTTTTGAGATGGAGATCAAAAGCACAAGACGATGATGGCCATATCATGTCACATGTTTTGATTGCATGTGATGTTTATCTTTTATGCATCTTATTTTGCTTAGTACGGCGGTAGCATTATAAGATGATCCCTTAACTACAATTTCAAGGTATAAGTGTTCTCCCTGAGTATGCACCGTTGTGATAGTTCATCGTGTTGAGACACCACGTGATGATCGGGTGTGATAGCACTACAAAAAAAAGACACATCCATGACATTTTGGGCCGAACGAATTTTTTTCCTGTCATGCTTATGACACTTCTATGACGATAATTGTGACAAAACCCGGTATCATCATATATGTGGTGGGCTCCTACTTCTATGACAAAAAATCATGACAGAAAATGGGCTTTTCGTCCTGGGCGGGCCAGAGACGCAGCTGCATGACATTCTTTGGGCCGTCCATGACGAAAAAAACCGTGGTAGAAGCGAGGGCGAGGAAAATATCTGGGAGTTCCCGGTTACGGTGGATGGTTGGGGCCGAGCGATGCATGGAGGTTTGCGCGTTTCTCTCGTACACGTACGCGCGTGTGTGCGATGCGTTGCACTCTAACTGAACCCGAGCGAGGCGTTGGGCTCTAACTGAACCCGGGCGATTGCACTAGCTATGTTACTGAACCCCGATCGATCCCTTGCTGTTAACTG
>NC_057808.1:386642035-386805045 GCF_018294505.1 Triticum aestivum | reverse complement strand
GCTGGATGAACAGGACCCCGATCAATCGAGCCGGTTGGGGGTGGATGAACAGGACCCCGTGGAGGGGTGGATGAACAAGACCCCGTGGAGGGCTGGTTGAACAGTAGCCAGTGGAGGGCTGGATGAACAGTGGCCTGTGGAGGGGTGGTTGAACAGGACCCCGTGGAGAGGGCTGGTTGAACAGTAGCTGGTGGAGGAGCGGTGGAGGCTGGATGAACAGGAGCCCGTGGAGGCAGGAGGGGAGACGTCGTGGATGAACAGTCACAGGTGGAGGCTGGAGGAGGTCGATGGTGGATGAACAGTAGCCCCGTGGAGGTAGTCGACAGTGGAGATGAACAGTATCCCGTGGAGTCCCGTTTTGCGGTACGCCACACCCCCCGATGAACAGGACCCTCGTTTCGACCGTAGCGCTCCAACACAAGTCCGTTTCCTCCGTTTTGCGGCACGCCACACCCCTCTCGATCAACAGGACCCCGTTTCGACCGTAGGAGGTCCAAGGAAGTCTGTTTCCTCTGTTTTGCGGTACGCTAGACCCCTCCCGATCAACGGGATCCCGTTTCGACCGTGGCCGGTCGAACACAAGGCCGTTTCCTCCATTCTGCGGTACGACAGGCCTCGTTTCGATCGGCTGTTTCATCCAAGCCGGTTGGTTCCCGATGAACATGACGACGACACAGTTTCTTTCTTCCGACCCAGCCATGTACACGAGCCCTTGCCGTACGTATGCGCGAGTAGGCGTTCGAGACCCCGCCCGTATGTATGTACATGGCCGTAATTACTTTCTTGCACCCTGGCTGTACGTACGTGTACATGGTACGTGTGTGCCTCTACTACGACACGTGCGTGCCTATACTACGACACGCGCCCTTCCTTACACGGCCACGGTTCATCGCTGCAGCCTGCAGACAGACCGATCATATGTACGTACGCGTTCGCGACCAGAATGACAACGCTACATATGCTTCGACTAGGTGGGTCCCGACTGTCAGGCACTTCCTTGCATGCGAAGATGTAGCTGGTGGGTCCCAGCAGTCAGGGAGGACATATTTTTTTTTCGTGAAATACGATGGCCCGTCCGATGGGTCCCTGCTGTCAGGTGGAGGAATCATTATTTTGCGCGTAATAAGGTTGCACTTCCTTGCTGCGACCGTGGACCCAGCTGTCAGCCTCTCCACGTACAGTACTTTTCCGATGGAAGTCGTTCATTGACCATGTCGACCACGCCGCGTCGAGAGCACCAGGGCGGTGGACGACGGCGAGGCCTAGGAAGGGGACGACGTGGCGCCCGGGAAGACGCGGCAGTGGATGCCCACGCGGAGAGGAGTACGAGGGTTCACTGGTTTGGCTGCGGTGTGAGGCTACCGTCGCCGCAGAATAACAGGGGGTGTGGGTGAGTAGAGAGATGGCCTAGCCAGCGGTGGGAGTAGTAGGGGGCGGTGAGGCCTCCGTGGCAGCACAGCCGGCCACGGGAGGCAGGAGCAGGCGGCATGACCGGCGCTGGTTTGGGCGGCTGGAGCAAGAAGACCAGAGGTTGAAGAAGCACTATGACTGTTGGATGGACATCATACGGTCACTAGAGCTAGAATCGTTCATATTGACTAAGTTGACAAAGCCCTCCGTCCCCGTCAACTTAGTAGGCCCACAAGTCAGCCTCCCACTATAGTGGTTCCCAACTAGCAGGGGGAGTATTCATTTTTTCTGTGTTGACCACGCCGCGCCGAGCGCATCCAAGGTGGTGGACGACGGCGAGGCCCCGGACAGCAATGTGCCGGAGATGGGAAGACGCGGGAGTGGAGTCGCAGGCGGAGAGGTGTACGAGGGTTAACTGGTTCTGATGCAGTGTGGTTCGGCAGTCGATGGAGAAGAACAGGAGGTGTGGAGGGGTGGAGGGATGGCCTGGCCGGCGGTGGGGTAGCGCTTCACAGCGAAGCGTGCTAAGCAGAGCTGCTAGTAGCAGGAGGCAGGAGCAGGTGGTCCCGGCGGCGCTGGAGGAAGAAGACAAGAGATTGAAGATGGATGCCGGTCATTGGATGGAAATCCAATGGCTAACGATGTCAGAATCATTTGTTGACTAAGTTGACAACGACTTGCGTTGGCTTGGACCTATTGGCCCACATTTCAGCCTCCAAAACTGTGGCACATATTCAACCCATTTTTTCAGAATTTACAGTCAATTTGATCTCTCTCTTTTTAGAATTATAGTCCATTTGCTGGGCTGGGTGAAGAAATAATGTAGCATCCATGCGGCCCATTTATTTTTTTCCTAAAAAATTACAGGCCATTTGCACTTTCTCAAAATACATGATTATGCTGGGTTGATTCTAATTATAATGTTGGGTTGGGCGCAACAATGTTATCAAAAAATAAACATGGGCTGAGCATTTTGTTATAAATATATTTAAATAATAAGTGATTTATTATTACATTGGTCCTTAAATCTTACCAAGCTTTTGTACACAATCACCATGATTTTTGTTGCCTTAATGCAAAAAAATCCAGGATTTTATTATTAAGAAATTAT
The DNA here is from genome assembly GCF_018294505.1 of Triticum aestivum. Classification (NCBI taxonomy): domain Eukaryota; kingdom Viridiplantae; phylum Streptophyta; class Magnoliopsida; order Poales; family Poaceae; genus Triticum; species Triticum aestivum. Next base: position 386,802,524 of record NC_057808.1, on the reverse strand, counting down.
TTTTATAAGTTAATAAGATGTGGGATATTGTTTTCTTATATATGTAAGTATCTGTTAAATATATGATGACAATAACAATAATATATAATAACATATAAAATAATTTAAATATATGTAATATAGTTAGAAGGGAAACATAAGTTGGACCAGGCGTTCCTATTCTTATATAGAAAAATAGAACATACCTCTACGTTTTCTTCAAAAAAATACATAAGTTGGGCTACTGATGTTTCAGGAAAAATAATACATCGGATGGGAGGTCCATAGGCCGGTCGATACATGATGACCCTCAAGAAAATACAAACCGGCATGTCGTGGGCTGCGCATGTTAAAAAAGAAAGCCTAGATGGGGCATTCCAGAACCCAGCTGATACTTGCTGCCCCAGTGATAATAAATCATACCTGCCAGCTCCCCGGCTTCGTTGTAAATTTATCTCCTTTAGTAACTACGTTAAAGCACCTAAAAATGTAACTATGTTGACAAACCCATGGGCCCCAATGTCAGTATAGCATTAGGAGGAAGTACTTTTTTCAATGAGGCACTTGCTTGCGTACGACCATAGACCTGGTGGGTCCCGACTGTCTGCCTCTCCACGTACAGTCCTCTCCAGATTCCTCTCATTTGTTCAGCATGTTCACAATGGAAGACAAAGGCGCCGCGGCGAGCGCACAAAGGTGCAGGACGAGATCAGACCACCTGAGGCAATGCCTTATTTGTACCGAAACTACTGAACTAGCCCAGTGGCCAAGTGACACTACCCGACCGCTGTTCCGCCCGGGTTCCATTCCACCTGATGTAGGGAAAATATCTCCAAATTTTTTGCCTCTGCCATTATTGACATGTGGGTCCCCATTGTCATCTACGCACACCATGTCCAACACTTGCCAAAACTTCGTCCCTCGTTTTCTCTGTTTTTCACACACTCGACATTGTGTGGGCATTTTGAAAATAGCATATATCTTTGACTGTGCATCATATGAAGATGTGCTATGCATGAATGTTGATCAGCATGATGTTAACTGGCTGGTAGTTCCATTTTTGACCATGAATAAAACTTCCAACATGGTGTTATCCCTGTTTGAAAAGGCCGTGTTAATATAAATGTTGTGCCTCTGAAAGTTGCAGTTTCTTATCTGAAATTGAACTTGCAGTTTCTTATCTGAAACTGAAACTTGCTCTTCTATGAGAATCACATTGTCTGCACTTTTATACTTCTATGAAACTACATTTTTTAAGTGCTAAAAATAGATCTCTAGAATTCATAAAATACTTCATATGCTCAATACTGCAAATCTGAAATTCAAAAGACATTCATATCTGAAAGTACTCTCAAAATACACAACATAAAACACAATTCACAACCTGCAAATACTGACAACCCTAAGCTCCTCCTGACAATTCACAACCTGCCCGACTATTGGGCTGGGGTGGGGGCAGTACCCTCCTATTCCTCGGCGGCAGACATTCGTATTTTTTTGTTTTGCGTATTTTGGGTCAAAGTTTGACCACGTACTGTATTTGACAAGCAAAATGTGAATGCATGTCACCAAAAATTGTATCGTTTGGTTCATATCTGAATGTATTTTCAAATTATATTATTTTTGCAATGTATAACATATATTTTATTTGTGAAAATCATGGTCAACTATGACCCAGAATAAAAGGGAGACTAGTTAATGTGGGGTCGCTTTCTTAATTAAAGGGTAAATTGATTTTGATTTTGATCCAGTCACAGCGCTTCGGCCCTCTCGTCCAATCCTAAATTGTTGCCGCACGCTCCTCTCCATCTTCTCCATTGCAAGACCATTGTCTCTCCTCCCATCTTCCAAAGCTAGCACCAGACCTCTCACAAGCACATCTATGGAGAGGATGCAGCAGCGAATCGGCAGATCGCCGGCGGCGACCAGACAAAGTTAACCTGGTTGAAGGAGATCCTTACTTGGTTTGACAATGAGTGGGAGATTTGGAGGACAGTGAGGGCCATGTGGCAATGTATGCGAAAGAGCGAGACAACGGCGATGAGGGCGGCGATGTACTCCTCGGCGGCAGTCACGCCGCAGTCCTTTGAGTATCTCCTCTGGGCGATGGAGCAGACAGATTCGCCCGAGGCGAAAGTCAGGTGGAGGTGGTGGGCGTACAGGTTGAGGGTTGAGCATACAGAGGATAACGAATCGACCGAGTACGGTGTGCTGTTCGTGAGGGTGCAGAGCTAGCCGGAGCCACAGGAGTATTCGTTCTCCCACCGCAAGAGGAGGCCGGATGGCGCGATGTCGCTTCCCCGCCGTTCTCCACGGTTCCCTCGACGCTCACCTCATTTCAACGGCGGCGGCAGGGTTTAAGGTAAGCTTCACACTAACCTAATCTTTCATCTGCTCATGCTTGCAATCAGTGTGACAGCTAATGAAAATCATGCTTACAATCAGTCTCCGAGTACTATGCCAATCACCCTAAAATAGGTCTGGACCTTTGGGTTAAAGTTGTGACACTGTGTACAAATAAACAAAAATAGATTGGTGCTTCTTTCAGAAAAGAGTACTCCCTAGAAAACTGCCAATATAAGCTACTAGTATTTGGTTAGAGGATTTGCTGTCGAGAAAGATCCGTCCACAGAGAGTGCCACACATCCCACTGGTGGTGGTGGATGCAATGCGTGCATGGAGCATGGTTGGTGTTGTTAATTTTTACTTGACACACCTCGCACTCTGCATATATGCCGGTTCCATTTGTACATTTGTGCAGTTCCACCAAAATGCAGCTGAATAACCCTGTTTGCATAGATAATGAAAAAGCATGATTACATTATAGTGGCACTAGTTGATGAAACATACACTAATAAATAGAAGAAAAATATTGCGATAGTATCATAGTATGCCATGCTGCGAGGGCGAGATGGGCCCTGCGACGCCTCATACGGTAGGCCTCGTACTGGAAATCGACCCAAGTCTCCCTGATACATCATCTGCCAGTGATGAACATCAGTGTACAACGATAGTACAAGGAGGGGCCTTGAGACATTCCAATCTCTATTTTTGTGCAGATCAACTAAAATTAAGCACCCCAGTTTGCAGAAACGCTTAAACATTAACAATGGGACTAGTTGATGAAACATATACTAACAAAGAGAAGCATTTTCTTTATCTACATTGGAAATGAAATGATAGAGAGGACACTCGCTCTATTTTAACTGTATTATTACTTCATTTTATCAGTGGCACTAGGGTCGAGCAGGTGGCAAATGAGGTGTACCGTGCATTGCAAGGATGGAGGCCCGGGGTGCTTAGATTGGGATGCTGAAGCTAGCTCTTTCAGTCCCTATCTTCCCCCCTGATGTTTCTGTGGTAGCATTTGGGTTGTAATCCAAACTTGGTCGAGCTGGTGCTGCGTCCCCCTACCTGCCTAGCTTATGTGGCGAACTTGTCTCCTGCTAGTACTCAGTCCGTTCTAGTAGTAGTTACATAACTGCCCGTTTACATTGAGATGTTGTCGAATAATGGTTCTCTATGGTTGGGTTTCTTTAATGAAATCGAAAAAGCCCCCTCTTTCGATAAAAAAAATCAGTGGTACTAGCGGTGCAAAAACATTGCCTCAAATTAATAGTGCCACTAGATTAAGGTGCAAAATAATAACATTACTGCTTTATCATAGCAGTGCCAAAACAGTAGCACAAGAGCAGACTCAACATGCAGGATCTTTGGCAAATGGTCAGACCAAAAAGGAACATACCTCGTGATGGGAACCATATCTGCAGTCAACGCCATCGTAGAAGGGATGACACCAGTCACCAACATGGATGATTCAATTCATGGGACCTTTTGGTGCAGTTCACCTAAAATGAAGCAATGTCCCATGAGCTAGCAGCTTCTTCTTAATTTTTGTAAGAAAAGGGCTCCAGCCCCGGTTCCATTTCCATCAGAAAACGAAACCCACAGAGCTTCTTCTTCATTAGTTGCAATAAAATTGAGCAACATCAAGGTTGGTTGTGAAGCTCGTGGAATGGTCAACTATAATTTGGATATCATTTGTGTAGTTCAACTAAGATCAAGCGTGAAATGTATATCTCTGTTTGCACAAAAAAGGTGGAAAGGAGGGTGACTAACAAGTGATGAAACATACATCAAATGAAAAGAAGCATGTTCCTTATCTGAATGGCAATCCTACAAGGACAGTAGCAATTTCTAAAGCAGCAGCATTGCTAGATATTAGTGTGGGCATTAGGATTAACTATGACAACTGTTAAATACGACATTACTTTAATGGTGTCATTGCTTCATTTTACCAGCAACATTACATTAACAGCTGCTACAGAGTTTGTATTTGGGCACGGGAGAGTAGGCGGACCAGGACGGTTGCATTTCTAACTTAAAGAAGCAACTTATCTTAATGGGAAATTTAGCAGGACATGAAAAAAAGTGCCATTGATTCATATTACTTGGGGCATTACATTGAAAACAACATTGGTTTAACGTGTCCTTACTTTTAACAGTGTGACTGCTACACTTTACCAGTGGCATTACATAAGAGTGGCTCAGGGCAACAAACATCAGAACAGGATATCTGGGTTGGTCCCATTTTTGTTCGGTATAGCCACCTTATACTGTGTGAGGCTAGCAAATCTAGTGCTGGACATACTCTGTTGACTTGTCCCCCAGTCCCCACTTTCTTTCCTTTTTCAACCAATAGATCGGGTTTATATTGAGTTTGTATTGCGTTCCCCTTTATTTCCCTATTAGACCAAGAGACAAGTTGGATAGCCAGTCTCTGCTACTTTTCGCCCCCATTATTTCCTCTTTCAACCAAGTCCTAGATTGAGGTAACAAATCTTCCCCCACCCCCACCCCCTTTCTTCCTTGTTTGAACCAAGTAGTACTAGATTCGAGTGCATGAACTAGTTTTACCTCTTAACAGTAAAAATTTGGGTGGCTTTCGAACAGCCGATCGATCCTATCTACGAGGGGGCCTGAGAAATAGTAAAAGATAAAAATGCAGTGACATCAGGAGCTCGGGAAGTAGAGCAAGGCCGGTTTCGAAGGAAGTTATACCTAAGGGTCGTCGGGATGTCGCTAGGTGGGCGGCAGGAGGCGGGATCTGCCCACACTATGGCAGCGAGGAAGAAGGGGTCGGAGGCCCTCCCTAGCCAGCGGTGCTTGGGAGAGAACGGCAAGGCACGATGATCGGGACGTGCCAGTAGTGGTTAAGAGCCGTCGCCAAGGACGACCGCGTGAACGTTGCACCTTCTCACCTTCCCCGGCGAAGAGGATCCAACTGGATCTGTGACCAGCGGTGAGTAGAGAGAGAGTGTGGCCACCGTTGTCATGTTTAGATCAGGAGAGGACGAGACAGTGTGAAGAGAGCAACACTAGCAAGCAAGCGCGGAGGCTCCTGCCTATATAGTGGAGTAGTTTTCTTTTTTCTACCGGAGCCGGCTTGACCTCGTCAATGACTGTCGAGAAGTCTTCATGCACGTGCCCCGGAGGCGCAGTTGTCGTCATTTTGATCTGAAGCACCGGATTATAACATATAACACGAAAAATGCCACATGACAAGAAACCATAACCTCACTGCCCTAAGGAGACAACATGAATCCCGATGGACAAACTAGACGAGGATCAAAGCTCAAATTAAAGATAAACTTGTAGAAAAGGGGTCCATCGATAGATGTTCTAATTAACATAGTCGGCTTGACCTAGATGGCAGCCGAGTAGTCTTCGTGCATGTGCCCCCAATGACCAACGCCTTGGAGGAACTCAGTTGTCACTGTTTAACCCTCGCAGTGATCCGAAGCACATGACACCTAATATTGCGAGATGACATGAAACCTTTTTTAGATTTCTCATCAAAACTACAGCCCTATACAACAAAGCCTGCACGATTTGTAGACGATAGCCAATCCAGCCGTGTCTGCTGGAGTCTGGTCACATGCATGGATGAGCTGATCTTCCGTGTCATGCAGGGATCGTCCAGGCACCAACGTCTGTACAACACTTCTCTAGTACTATCGCTCGTCTCTCTCATCTATTAACTCACCCAACTTGCGGGGCCGGGGAGTGTGCCTATGGTCGGTTCTCAATTGCGGTCCCACATGTGTGTGCAAACGCAATATGTCACGCGTTCCATTCGGAGAGTGGCGTGCCAGACCGACCGACCATCTGGGGTGCGACGCGAACGCAACGAGCGTGTTGTATACTCCGTACATGTGTACCGCCGTTTTCTTGAGGCTTTGCTCCATGGCGCAATCCATGGATACAAAATTAGTATACTGTACTATTTAAAAGTCGAGGGCGGGGCTTTTCCCGCGCGGTGGGTGGGGCAGTTCCACCTAGTCAGTTCGACAGAGACGCGAGAAGATGAGGGAGTAGGCTGCTGCAAACGTAGGGCTGTGTGATTTGACAGCGAGTTACTGCTGGACAGGTGGGTCCCCGTAATTTGACTTGCCATTATCATTTTAACTGCGGCGCTACGACCAGCATAAGTCTCCCGATTCTTGACCACCTCCATGGTATACAGGTGCCTCTCCCAATGCTCCACCATGTAGAGGCTGGCTCTTGCATGAGAGCCCACTCCTCCACTTTTTCCTTGCCTCTTTCCTCCACATATGCAAAAATGCCATGTAAGCAGGCTTATAGCCCACTATTGTACTTGCTCGTACAGGTGCTAAGCCTGCCACATAGGCATAAAGTCTGATGTGGCAAGTTAATTAAGAAGAGAGAGACTAGTTTGGTGACCCAGGAAGAAACAGTGCTAAGCGCGCATACCTAGGTGAAAAGACAATTTTGAGTCTATAGCTAATTAAGTGAAGAAACTTAGCAACAAAAAACTAAGCACCTATGCATTGGGGACTTTAGTTGCTAAGCCATTTAATGCCCTTAGCACCTCATCTAAGCACCATTTCATTAGAAGAGGTCACTCCTTGGCAAATGCAATAAATACTACGAAGAAAGAGATAGAGAGAAGTAAAAAATACTCTTATAGCCAACCTTATAGCTAACCTTGTTGTATGAGTGACTAAGTGATGACTATGTATTACATGCCAACATTAGATAGCCTAACGCACCATGTTAAATCTCCAAGGGTGCGACCGCGCGAGCGAGGCTACGGTCGTGGTAGGCGCGACCATGATACGGGCTGCTGGCAGCCCTTGGATCTGAGATCGAACGGTCGCATGCTAAGTTGCTAAAAATTTGCAGAATAATCCTCCAGGATAGGATATTCACCCATAGGTCTAGAATCACGCCATGCAACCGTTCGATCTCAGATCCAAGGGCTCTCGGAATCCTATATCATGGGAGAATGGAAAGCTTTGCATCACCTGTAATTTTCCCGACGCTTGACATGACATCGAGAGCCATTTAATTGGGCGTCGAGTAGACATGACATCTAATTGGGCCCCCATAGTACTATGCATGAATCCATTTATCCACCAGGCAACCCACTACCCTGCCGTTCGCACGGCCCACTCAGCATTTTTACAATCGAAAAACCGCTAGCAGTTCGCTCCTACTCGTCCCCGAACGTCCTTTAACATTACGGCGGTTCGCACCTAGTCGTCCCGTCCTTTCACATTACGACAGTTCCACTAATACTAACCCTCCTCCCAAATCCATGGCGTCCCAAATCTCCATGATCGGCGGTGAGTACAAGGTTAGAACCATCACCGGCGATGAGTTCGATGTCATCTACACCCGTTCTTCCACGACGGTGAAAGGATGCCTTGCTCGCTTCAGACGCATGTTCGAAAACTCAAATGATGAGTGGGTCGCTGGGATAGATGTTGAGTACACCACAGCCCTGGACAAAGAGAAGAATCTAAAGGAGGAAGATAAGATGAAGCCCGCTGTGATTCGTTTGCGTGCATGACTTATGCTTGGTCTACCACATATGCCATGCCGACGTTGAGTGCGAGGAATTTAAGAACTTCCTCAAGGGCAGCCTAGTCAAATTTGTTACTGTAGACTTTTACGAACGACAGAACAGTCCTGGGTCGGATAGGCCTCGTTGTAGGCAAGCCCTTCGACCTCCAGAAGAATGGGCTAGTGCCCTCCTGTGATCAGCCTTCAATGCTGACCCTGGCAGGAGCCATGGTTCATCCTTCGTACGGTAAACTGAAGAAACCTCTGCCCAAGTTTCATCGTGCATGGCAGTGGAATGTACTAGATATAGACCACATCCACTATGATGCAATGGATGCCTACCTTTGTTTCAATATCTACAAGGGTTGGATGAAGAGCAAGAGCCAAGTGTGTGGTTCAAGCAAAGAAGTATCGGCCAAGAGGAAGAGGGACAAGGACGAAGTCGAGCACGTGTACGAGGAGTCCGAGTAAGGTGTCAGTGTCGTTGCTCATGGTGGTTCTAATGCAGTGTCTACCGGATTAGTTGCTTAGTTTAATTTCAGGTGTGCTTAGTTTTATTTGAGGGGTGTGTTGTGCTGAGCCCCCAGCGGAACTATGTTATGTTCCTTCTCGTTACTTTAACTCTTCAGTACGTACATACTAGTATTTCTTATAGTTCATCTTTTAGTTGGTATAGTACTACCACTCGTTTCTTCACATTATATACGTACAATATATATGGCCAACATCATATAGCCAGCAGTTTAGTTGTCAAAGAATTGCAGGGTGCTTAGTTTTGTCCAAGAATTTCAGGGTGCTTAGTTTTATTTGAGGGGTGTGTTGTGCTGGACACTATTATTGTGACTCAAATCTCTTTTGCCATGTTATAATGACATAAATACCGATGGACCAACATGCTAGCTCTCCCTCTATCTCACTACAGTAAATAAAGTGCGGGGCCTACTTGATCCCAACAGCGTTCGTATTTTCCTGTAAAATTATTCGCTTGGTTACTCCTGACAAGCGGGGCCACACTTATCATTGTGAGAATCGGCTTATTTTTGTCATATAACATGGTCAATGGGTTTGACGTGAAAATAACAATGTCTAATGGCAATTTTGAGCAAACATCTAACTTAACGATGGCATTTTTTAGATATCTAATTGCATTTTTGAGCAGGCATCTCACGGATCGATGGCATTTTTGAGTAGTTGTAACTTCTAATGGCAAAAGTGAGTAGTGATACACAACTAGTGGCATAAATAATAAGAACCCAAGAATTAAATAGGTATGCTAATTTCTTTAATAGAATTTAGCACCCCATTTAAGCACGTACTAGCTTTTTTAATAGTACTATATGCATAATTTGGCGAGGAGCGCTCTCTATATGTACCACCTTTTTTCTTTAATTTCATCTTGTTAGTTTTGCTCCATGGCGCAATCCATCGATACTACTACTGTACAAAAGTATACATTTTTTAAAAGGCTAGAGGGCGTGGCAGTCTTGCTTAGACGGTTTCACGAGAGGCAAGGGCCTTTGTGATTTGACGGCTCATTACTGCTGGATGGCGGGGCCTTGTGATTTGACTGCTCGTATAAATGTGCCGACGACCTGAGGAGGAGCAAAGAACCGTGCGGTATACTCAAGTTTTCCACTGCAGTACTAGTACGACGGAGGAGCACGAAACACGACAGCCCAGTGCCATATAGCGATAATAAATGATCTAATTTGCTACTCATCTCATTGTTAGCATTGTTCTATTCATGCCTCGCAGAGAACGTGACACATGCGGGGAAACACCCGAAGCAAAAGAAGAAACACAGGAGCAAAAGAAGAAGGAAGATTATCACCCAAAAAAAAAGAAGGAAGACGCACACACAAGTCTGGGGCGCTGCTCTCTACTACATGAAGGATTGCTGGCCGCGGAGTCGTAACTGCTTCTTCATCGCCTCCACGACCTCCATCTCCTTGCACCTCTCCTCCGTCATCTTCTTCATTATGTCCATGACGCGGGATTTCTCGACGCGAGCCTTCATCATCTGTTCCACGGCCGCATTACGTACCTTGACAGCAACTGGGTGCTCGATGCGGACCTTCGCCAACTCCTCCTTCTGTTCCATGACGAGGGCCTGCAGCATCTTCATCGAGGAACTACTCTTCTCGTGCAGCTTCTTCCAGCTGACGTTCTCCTCCTTCAGCAGGTCGAGCTCATGGCAGAGCTTCACCTTGTCCTCCTGAAGTTGCAGGATTTCGCCGGTCGCCTTCTTCTCCGAGGTAATGCTCTTCTTCAGCAGCATCACCAAGCCGGCGGTCAACCCCCCTGCTCATTGAGCTCAGCGGGCATGTCGTCGAGGCTCTCCTTCAGCAGCTCCACCAAGCCGTGGATGAACTCCTTCTGCTTATTGAGTTGCTTATTGAGCTGATCGGGCATGCCTATCGGTGTTCTGGGAACGGGGGTCCCCAGACTTGCCTGCCTGCGACCCACGGCGTGGCTAAGCCAGCAGGCCGTACGGCCCATCTTCATCAACAAGGCATCCAAGACTCTCGCGAGGGGCCAAGCCTCGCGAGGCGGACGACGCAAGACCTCCTCAGGAGTGGCCTAGTCAGGCAGGCTCACGAGGAGCAGAGATATCAAGGCAGGGCAAACCTCACGAGGCTCTCATGACATGAGCCGTGACAATCGGCGCCAGGCGGGCGCCAGGGCGTGCAGCGTCCTTGTTTCCTCTTTGGTGCTGAAGCAGGCGCAGGCGAAGAGTACCGAGGCATCAGGCAAAGGTTGCCATATCGGTGCAACGAGACCAAGACCAGGAGGACGGCAAGACAGAGGTCATCGTGGAGCCCAAGACGGCGTCACCACCAGAGCTTTTCGCAGGCGAAGACACTTTTGTCAGGATAGCTTGTACTAGCTGTCCCCCTTCAAATTTGCCCGCCGCTATTGGCTCCCTTCCCGCTCAATATTTGGGGAGAGGACCAGGGCCTATATAAGTAGAGCTAGCCACCACAGTAGGGGGAGGGAGCAGTTCACGCAGCTCTCACCCGCTAAGTCACCAAGCACAAGAACACCTCAACCTCAGGAGGCTGTTCTTCCCTCTGTACTGTTCATCATTAGCCCAAGAGGCAATCCACCACCACTACACTGGAGTAGGGTATTACACCACAATGGTGGCCCGGACTAGTATAAATCTCGTGTCTCCTTGTGTTGTGAGTTTGTCGAGTTCGTCCGCGAGATCTTAGCGAGCTAGGGCATAGATCGGTTGGAGGGAAAGACTTCGCGCGCACCCCAGTGTTCGAACCTTAAGGGTTTGACGGAACCCCACATCCGACAATGCCGTCGAGGGATAACGACTCCAGCGCCGCTAGCTCGACATGTTCGCTTCCGCGGCTAGGGCGCTCCTGGGAGCCATCGCCTGCCTGTGAGAGATCTTTCGAGGTCTCTGCGATGCGGCGAGCCCTCTTTTTTTTCCTCGGCCTTGGTTGCCGCTCCCTTGTTACGAGTAGTTCTCGACCTAGAGCTCTGCACACCGGCCATGGAAAGGACAGACGAAGAAGGACTTCTGAGGAGGAAGGTAGAGTAATTTTCGGTTAGGTAGTTCCCCTTTTTATAACCTAAGTACTAGCATTAGTACTAAAACATGCATAGTGGGAACACGTTCATGTTTGGTACGTACTAGTAGGTGTGAGCAGGCTTGCACTTAATTGTAGCACTAGTATTTTGGAATGTGATGGGAACAAGGTAAAGATTAATTGATGGTTTTGGTTTTGAGGCCCGAAACGGCTCCCGATGAGTTTAGTGGAACATAAATTTCAAGTACTCCCTCCATCTCAGTTTACAAGGCTTGCACGTGTATCTAGGTCGTCAATTTAACTTATATAAAATAAATTGTTTAACATAAAAATATATCATTAAAAAATAGAATATTTGAAGTTTGTAATGATATATTTTTCGTAATGTATGCCTCTTATTAAGTTGGTCAAATTAATGACCTAGGTACAAGTGCAAGACTTGTAAACTGAGATAGAGGGAGTACTAGACTGCTCAAATGCGGTCGCACAAGTCAGTGATGTAACTCGTCGTACATGTCAGACCAAGCCAATGCATGTCCCTTCGGTGAGATGCGGGTCCGACCGACCGTCTGTTGGTGCGACCGACAGTAAAGTATTACGCGATGGAGACTTCTGGTTGTGGCTTCGATTGATTGTCACGACCAAGCATTCAAAAACTAGTGATAAATCAATTCCCATCTTTTTCCAAACGACCAAGTATTTTCAGAGGAATAAACTACATATAGATGGAGTGATTGTCAAGGTTGCAAACCGACATGGCGTTGCAAGTTCACTACAGCAGCAACCGACTAGTTCACTGCATCGCTGGCGGGGAAGGAGGGCAGCTCACCTCGCCTACGATGCATGCCCAGCGGCACCGCCGCAACTGGTCCTGGGATTTGGCTTCTCCTACCGCCCCTTTGAACAGTTGCATCGGCGGCTCATGCCATTGCGCAGGCATGCGCGTTCTTTCCTCCGCAGTCGACTCCGTGAATATGATCTCATCCATTAGCCCCAGCTCGAAATCAACGCGACACTGCCAGATGCTGACATCCCTCAGCATCTCTCCCCTGAGATTGACTTGCGCCTCCGCCTTGTGCTTCGCCAGGCGCAGCTCCTTCGAACTTGTATCTAATCGATGCGACACTTCCTCGATCCGATTTGCCCTTGATGCCGACCACCTAAAACGCAGCCCAGGCATGTCCTCCAGCGCCACCAATCTGTGATTCCAGAGCAATGGATCCCCTCTAAAACACATGTGGGTTTCGCTCAAAGGCGGCAGTGCTGTGGGCCACAACGAGAGGGCAGCCCGCGGGATCCTGGGATCTAAGGGATTATCCATGGCAGGATCCTCCATGGCGAGATCCGGTGGGCGAGGCGGGGAGGCGAGCGTAGGCGCTGGGAGAGCCCTACGAGGCTAAGATAAAGATAGTACTACTCCACTCCGTCCATATTTAAATACAAAGGTCATCAACAGTAACCCGGGCAAATATTGATCATCCTGCCTGCGTCCTGGTTTATTGGCCCCCTTTTTATTTTGTGCCAATATTTGACCAAAAATTTAACTAACAAAATGTTAATGCATGTCACCAAAAATTATATCATTGGAATCACATTTCAAAGTAGTTTTCGATGACATTAATTTTTATGACATGCATAAATATTGTGTTACTTAAAATTATGGTAAAGAATTAGCACCAAATACGAAGGAGACTAATGGAAGTAGCAACCCATGATTTAACTACTTGCATGCACGCAGTGGAGTGCTAATGTCTTTCTTAAAGACTTCATCCCTCACGTCCACTCCAATTTGCATGCACTATATTAATTGGCCATCAATGAAGTGAACGACTTTACACGCATCAAATTATCACATGGGGTGGATCTTCGTACAAAAATGCGTCCCACCGTGTACCCGCGTGTGCGTGCGAGGGAATGTGTCGGGGGTTGGGTGCGACATATGCCAAAGGATGGCTTATCATGGTGGGAGCGAGTAGAATGTCGCCGGTGCCTGGAAGAGGGATGAGGCATAGACATGAACGCCGGCGCACTTTACCCAGGTTCGGGGCTCTCCTAGGAGATAACACCCCTAGTCCTGCTCTACGGGGTCTCCGCATGATCACTAAGGCACTAGTGAGTACAATGGTGCTCCTCGAGCTGTTTGCTAGAGGTAGAAGAAGGCAAGGCTTGCTCTCCCTCCCCCTAGGTGCTGGTCTAATTCTAACAGGTTGGAACCCTTTTCATGGGTGCCCTGGAGGGTTTATATAGGCCTACCCCCCAGGGGTGCAATGGTAATCTGGCCGGGTGTAGGACCCGGCTGTCAGTCTCTCTGATCGCTGGCTTCTCCGCCGGCTATTGGGGCTCGCCGCCTGGTCTGGTACGGAGCCGACAGGCCGCTCCCGGTGCTCGCGGGTCTTGCCAGTTGCTGATTACTGTAGCCGTGATGCTAATGACGCAGACTTGGTCAGGGGAGCGTGGCTATAGTCCCGCCGTCTGGTGGGAGATCACTGTAGCCACTCCATGTCTTATCTGATTAATGGTGCGCGGGCCCCGAGGGGGGAGCGGGCCGCCTGCTGGAATCCGGCCCCCCTCGAGTCCGACTGGTTTGGCCTCCGCCGTATTCCGGGCTCTCGCTGCCTGGTAGGGCCCGCCGCCTGCAGGACGTACCGACATGCCGTCGTGGGAGCAGGGCTCCGCCTGCGTGCAGTGACGTCAGGGGTGGAGTGGCAACAGTGCCGCGCCAGGCGGAGATCTCTGCCCGTACGGAGCACTATGGCCATGCTCGCCCTGGATATGGGAGGGATGGGCTTCACTGTTGCCTTGCCCCGTCTTATCTTCTTAATGGGGGCGCAGACTTTGAGGGCGCCGTAGGCCGACTGCTAGGATCCGGCCTCTCTGCAGGCCGCTAGCTAGGAGTCAGCCCATCTTGGAGCCTCCTTCCTGAGCATGGCCGTCTTCAGGCAGCCGGTCGTTCTGCCAGCCGGCCTCCAGAAGGCGGTGCTTCATTTTGACGTCTTCAGGGGCGCAGCCGGCCCCGATGCCCTGAAAGGTTCTGGGACTCGGGTTGGGCTACCCATGGCTCATTACTCCGACAGTAGTCCCCGAAGCTGGTGAGGTGCCGCGGCCGAGGAGCCGAGGATCCTCAACAGTTTCCTCCTCCGGGTGCTCTGGATGGAAGCTTCATCTGACTCCTGGCATGCCGCCTGATGGGGAGTCGGCCGCGTCCAGTCGGATCCGTCTGGAATTTCGAAAGCAACGGTGGGAACTAGGTGGCATGCTAGCTAAGCTTCTAGGCCCGCCACTTGTCGTGGGCGTGCCACATGGCGGCAGCCAGCCGGGCCAGCCTGCCAGCCCACGCGCATGATGGGACGCGCCTGCGGGCTGGGCCCGCCACCACCGGGCCTCGGCACGCGAGCGGATCCGCTGCGGCCGAGGTGGGCGGTTGGGTTTCTCCGCGGAGTTACTACGCATAGTAACTCGCGGGGTAAAGGTGGGAACGTGGGGTCGTGGGCACAACTAATACCACGATCCCACGCCCGCCCCCTCGGCTTCATAGCCCGCAGGCTATAAGTAGGGGAAGGAGAGGGAGTGGCAAAGCACGCGCCCCCCTCCACCCCATTTTCCCTCCTCCTTCTTCCTCTCGCCGCAGCGTCCTCGAGCTCCACCGGAGTGCCACCGCTGCTCATCTCCGAGCCCTCTTGGCCCTGCCCCAATCTCAGCTCTCCAGCCACGCCGTTCTTTTCATCGAGCCCTCCATGGCGCGCGAGCATGGAGAGGACTGGGACGGGTCAAACGTCCACGAAGACCACATCGCTTTCCTCCGCGACACGCGGCGTCTCCCCGACGCGGGCCATGTGAAGGCGTGCGTGCCGCCGAAGGGAGAGATCTCACCGGCGCCGGGGGAGGGCGAGCGAGTCGTCTTCCGCTCGCACTTCATCCGCGGCTTTGGCCTGCCGGCGAGCGGCTTCCTCCGCTCGTTCCTCGAGTTCTATCACCTCCAGCCTCATCACCTCACGCCTAACACGGTGATGCTCCTGGCCGCCTTCCCCCCACCATTGAGCTGTGGGGAGCATTCTTCTACACCAAGCTGGGCACCTCCGTCCGGGAGGTGGCTGCCCAGTGCGGTGCTTTCATCGCGGTGCGCCGGCCGTCTTCGAAGAACGCCTTCCCCACAATCAAGCTACCACAGTCGGTCAAGATGTGGCAGCAATCTTACTTCTACGTGGAGAACGTGGACCCGACCGTCGACTTCCTCAACTTGCCGGCTTATGTAGCCGGCCCGCCGGCTGAGCCTCGGGCCAGCTGGGGCTACAAGCCGAATCCGGTGTCGGCAGACGGCGCCGCTGCCATCCAACGACTTCGGGAGCTGACCAACACCGAGGGCCTCAAGGCGACCGACTTGTTGGTTGCCTTCGTCGCGCGCCGGGTTCTCCTGCTCCAAGGCCGGCCTCACCTGATCAGCCGGATGAGCGGGCATCGCGACCCATGCTGGCTGAGCACCAAGGAGATGCCGGCTGCCGAGGTGGCCAACTTGGTGAACGAAATCTCCGGCTTCAAGCTGGAGGGGTCTTGGCAGTTCGGCAAGCCACCGTACTCTCGCGCGGACCCGCCACCCGCCGTAAGTCTTTCGGTCTCTCCTTTCTTTAATACTTCATCTTGATTCTGTCTGGTGGTCTTGAGCAGTCGAACTTTGGGATGCAGATATACATGTCTCCGGCGACGACTGCTGTCGTGGGGCCGGGTGGTGACTACGCACCGGACCGGGCCGTGAGCGACGTGGACGACCCCGACTTGGGGGAAGCCGCCTTGGAGGACACCGCAACAGGCGGCGTCTATGGAGCCGGTGGCTCCGAGGAAGGCGGCATCGAGACCTGGCCCGACGACGACGATGAGGAAGACGAGCCGCGCCTTTCACGAGGCGCGGGCAAGGCAAACGCGGGCCCCTCCGCCAAGCCGACTGCTCAAGGCGGCACGCGGAAGCGAAAAAAGGGCACCGTCTTGTTTGGCAGCGTGCTGAAGAAGGCCAAGAACCCGACTGCCGCGATCCGGAAGAAGGAGGCCGCCGCGAAGGGGGCCAAATTTCAGAAACTCCCGAAGGTGCCTCCCATGGTGTTGGCGTAAGTATCTTTTCTCGCACTTTCCTTTTTTCCTTGTTGATCCTCTCTGAATTCCCTTTGCTTTATTTTCTTGAATTAGGGCCCCACTCTCTCTAGAGAAGTCGGCCGCCACCTCCATCGTTGGGTCGGCGGAGACCTCTTCCACCACCCGACGAGTCGATCCGGCCGCCGACCTCCGGGAGGCGACGGAGCTGTAACACCCCGCATGTAACTTTCCTTAATTGTAACTCCAACTCTTGCCATTTTTGGCTATGTGTTATGATATTCCCTTCGTGGTCGGGTTTTGTCTTTCGTTTTGCATTTTGTTCTTGTCATGCATTTCATATCATGTCATCATGTGCATTGCATTTGCATACGTGTTCGTCTCATGCATCCGAGCATTTTCCCCGTTGTCCGTTTTGCAATCCGGCGCTCCCATCTCCTCCGGTGCACCCCTCTTGTTTTCCTTCGTGAGCGGGTGTCAAACGTTCTTGGAATGGTCCGAGGCTTGTCAAGTGGCCTTAGTATACCATCGGTAGACCACCCGTCAAGTTTCGTTCCATTTGGAGGTCGTTTGGTACTCCAACGGTTAACCGGGCATCCGCAAAGTCCATTTGTGTGTGCAGAAAAAAAACCCCTCATAAACAGCCCAAAACCCACCAAACTCTCTTCCATGCTCTAGGTCGTTCGATCACGATCGTGTGGGCGAAAACCGCACCTCATTTGGACTCTCCTAGCTCCCTCTACCTATATATTTGCATCCCCTCCCGAAAACGTTTGCAGTCCAAACCCTAACCTCGCCCTCCGGCGCCGCCGGACACGTCCGTACCCCACCGGACGAAACCCCGCAGCCACTCCGAGCGCGCCACGTCACCCCCCGGGCGCCCCACTTCGCCGCCGGCCCACAGGCCCACGGGGAGCCCGCCCGGGCCCAGTCGCCGCCGCCCCGCGCTCGCCCGCCGCCTCCCGCGCCAGCACCGCCGCCGCCCGGCCTCCGCCGTGCCCCGCCGCCGCCGCGCCGCCCCCGCCGCTGCGCCGCCCCCGCCGCCGGTGCCGTCCGCCGCCGCCCGCGGGCACCGATGCCGACGCCCGCGCCGCCGTCTCCCCTCCGCCCGTCGCCCCGACGCCTCCTCCCTCCGGTCGCCGCCCGTGGCCTCCCTCTCCTCTCCCGTAGCCGGCGAGCCAGCGAGCCAGATCCCGATCCGGTTTGACCGAAGGTTGACCCGAGATCCCCCCCCGGAATTTTTCCTAAGTCTTTTATTTTGACGATATGTGCTCATGTTCATAGTATCATAACTCTCTGCATATACCTCCGTTTCGTGCGTGTAATATGTCAAATGTTCGTCTCTTATGCCTTATGCCTGGTGTTTTGTTCCACTCTTGCCGCCCTAGTTTCCATCATACCGGTATTATGTTCCTTGAGTTTGCGTTCCTTACGCGGTTGGGTGATTTATGGGATCCCCTTGACAGTTCGCCTTGAATAAAACTCCTCCAGCAAGGCCCAACTTTGGTTTTACCATTTGCCACCTAAGCCTTTTCCCCCGGGTTTTCGCGAGCCCGAGGGTCATCTTTATTTTAACCCCCGGGCCAGTGTTCCTCTGAGTGCTGGTCCAAACTAGAGCACCGTGCGGGACCGTCCCTTGGCAACTTGGGTTATGTTGGTACCTGTACGCTTCGCTTATCCGGTGTGCCCTGAGAACGAGATATGTGTAGCTCCTATCGGGATTTGTCGGCACATTTGGGCGGCTTTGCTGGTCTTGTTTTACCATTGTCGAAATGTCTTGTAAACCGGGATTTCGAGACTGATCGGGTCTTTCCGGGAGAAGGTTTATCCTTCGTTGACCGTGAGAGCTTATGGCTAAGTTGGGACACCCCTGCAGGGTATTATCTTTCGAAAGCCGTGCCCGCGGTTATGAGGCAGATGGGAATTTGTTAATGTCCGGTTGTAGAAAACTTGTCACTTGACCCAGTTAAAATACATCAACTGTGTGTGTAGCCGTGATGGTCTCTTCTCGGCGGAGTCCGGGGAGTGAACACGGTTTGAGTTATGAATGACGTAAGTAGGAGTTCAGGATCACTTCTTGGTCATTGTTAGATGACGCCCGTTCCGTTGCTTCTCTTCTCGCTCTCTTTTGCGTATGTTAGCCACCATATATGCTTATTGCCGCTGCAGCTCCACCTCATTACACCATCCTTTCCTACAAGCTTAAATAGTCTTGATCTCGCGGGTGTGAGATTGCTGAGTCCCCGTGACTCACAGATTCTACCAAAACAGTTGCAGGTGCCGACGATGCCAGTGCAGTTGATGAGATCGACCTCAAGTGGGAGTTCGATGAGGAACGTGGTCGTTACTATGTGTCTTTTCCTGATGATCAGTAGTGGAGCCCAGTTGGGACGATCGGGGATCTAGCATTTGGGGTTATCTTATCTTCATTTGGTTTTTGACCGTAGTCGGTCTATGTGTGTATTTTGGATGATGTATGATTTATATTTATGTATTGTGTGAAGTGGCGATTGTAAGCCAACTCTTTATCCCATTTTTGTTCATTACATGGGATTGTGTGAAGATGACCCTTCTTGCGACAATACCACAATGCGGTTATGCCTCTAAGTCGTCCCTCGACACGTGGGAGATATAGCCGCATCGTGGGCGTTACAGGAGCGAAACACGCGGGAGGCGCGCGAGGAGCAGGAGGCCGCCCGCCTGGAGAAGGCGGAGGCGGACAGAGCGGAGGCCGCCGCTTTGAAGAAGCTGGCAAAGGCCGAGGCTGCCGCCGCGGCGAAGAAGCAGGCCGAGGAAGCCGCGCGCCGCCAGTCAGCGATATTCGTCACCCCCCTGAACTCTGCACCGCCACCACCAGAATTCGTGGTGCCGACTGGGGGAGCCGGCGACGAGCACCCAATCATGGAGAAGGGACAACGGCAATGTCGACATGCCGGACGTGATCGTGCCCCGGCCACCGCCTTCTGAGGAGGCGCGAGACAAGCAGTCGGCTGACCCACCGACGCCACCAGCCGGAGACGAGATGGCGACGGACCCAGCACCTGAGGTCCGCACCCCGACGCATCGCCGACTTGCAAAGGCGGCTTCGGCGCCACGCCCGCAGGAGACCGCCGCCGCGAGCTCTTCAATCCTGGACGCTGAGGTGACCAGCGCCGCGCCCACTGGGTGGGTGCGGGGAGGCGGGACGGGCCCTTTGAACACGGCGATCCTCTTGCTTTTTGACTTTTATACTTCTCCGTGGGGGCGCGCCAGTGCACCCACTGGGTGTAGTCCCCGAGTTTTGGGCCGGCTGCTGAGCAGGCGGCTCGGAACTTTAATTGACAAGCTCCAAGTACTAACATTATCTGATATCTTCATTGCAGGATTATCACAACCTCCGTGCGACCGTCTTCAACTCCAAGGTCCAGGAGCTAAATCAACGGACCGCCGACTTGTCGGAAAGCCAGAGTAAGTCTTTGTTTCTTTCTCTGCGGGGGCGCGCTGGCGCACCCACGGGCTGTAGTCCCCGAGATTCGGGCCGACTGCTGAGCAGTTGGGCCGGATCTCCCCAGCGACTGTCCTTATTTCGTTGATATTGATGACTTCTTTCTCCGCGGGGGCGCGCCGGCGCACCCGCGGGCTGTACTCCCCGAGATTCGGGCCGACTGCTGAGCAGTCGAGCCGGATCTTCCCGGCAACTATATCTCTCTTTGTTGATTGTTGATGTCCTTTCCTTTTTCTACTTTTGCAGAAGCCAACGCCGCCCTGCAGCAGCAGCTGGGCGAAGCCAACAACGGGCTTCGTGCCAAGGAGGCGGAGTGCAGCAAGCTGGCCGAAGAGCATGACCGGGTGGTCACGCAACTGGCAGAGCAGGTGGAGCTTCTCAAGAATACCCAGAAGGAGGCGGAGGACAAGGAGGTCAGCCTCCTTGCTGAGTTCGAGACCGAGCGCTCTGCCTGGACCGACAAGGAGGCAATGCTGACTGCCAGCTTCAGCGAGATTGAAGACATGGTTGACGGTGAGCTTCCTTCTTTATTCTTTCTTCAAGCCGTCGGCTTCTGATCAGGCAAGTTTCTTGTTTCTAATTTCAGCTTTTTGGCTCTCTGTTTGAGCAGACTTCTTCCTCAGTCACTCCGGCGCTGCCAATCAGGCCATCGAGGACGATCACGAAGGGCGGAGGGCAGTAGGCGTGGAGATCGCTGCTGACGCCCCCTGGACCCTTAGCGAGCAGTTTCTCAGCATCCAGGCCCGCCTTCGGCCGGCTCATCGGATGCTGCGCCGACTTCAGCGTGTCAGCGCTCAGGCGATCGCCGCCCTGTGGCCAGACATGCCGGCTCCACGCATGCCCAGCCGGACCGTTGACTGGCTGGAGGTGGCGGCCGACTGTCTTGAGGCCTGGAAGGGCTCCTCGGCCCGAGCTGGAGCGCGCCGGGCCTTGGAGTTTGTCAAGGCGTGGTACCCTGGGCTAAATCTAGCCAAGTTGACCATGTTTCGGCAGGAGGCCCAGGAGGAGCTGGCGGCAGTGGAGGATGACCTTGTCAAACGCACGGCGGCAATCGCCAAGTACACCAACACCAGCATCTTCATCCCGGAGGGGGCCGAGAACGGTGCCGAGGCGCCACCAGAATGGTTCGGGCTGAACCCAGAGGACGGCGAGGACTCGGCCGAGGTGATCGACTCCAGCGGCGAGGAAGAAGACAACGAGGAGGAGGAAGGCGAAGAGGAGGCGCCAGAGGTTGGAGCGGGCGGCCAGCCTCAGCTCGACCGCGCCTCCAGCAACGAGCCGCACCCGAGCGAGCCGGCTGCTACTGAAGGCGACCAAGCAGAGACTGACCAGCCAGCCGCTCCACCAACCGGCACCACCGACTCCTCCGCTCCACCGAAGCCGTCTGCTGCTCCCTAGGCCGCCAGTTTATCTTTGTTTTTACCTGTCTATCAGTCTCGACAAACTTTGTTAATTCCGCACAATTCCACCCGCGGGGTGTATTTCAAACTTCTGTTGAATGTCGGCCAAGGGACTTTTGATGTGTAAATATATTTGCCGAGTTCTATCTTTCCTTGCTTTATGCTCTTTTGGCTTTTTTCCTTTGCCGCCTTCCCTTGGTTGCCATCTTGCCAGCCAAACAGCCGCTCTGCGGACTATGGCTGGGTCAAGTACTTAGCCACTTTCGGGGAGGCAAGTACTTAGCCGGTTAGAGTTTTCTAGCAAGTTAAGTAGAAACCGGCCGTCCGGCTGCTCAGCAGCCGGTCGGCGAAGTGGGAAGTCGACTTGGACTATGTGCATGCTTTGGGTCCTTAGCCATTGTTCATGCAGACACCCTTTCTGCCTTAACTCCTGCCGGCCGAACAGTCGCTCTGCGAGCTGCGGCCTCTGGCAGGAGAAAGCTTGAGTGCCAACACATTACTTGTCCGGCTGTAGGAAGCATTACATAGTACAAGGCGGCGAGTCCCCGGGTCAACTGGTCGAACCCGGTGCCAGACGGACAAATGAAATAACAGGATGACAGGCGTAATACTTATCATATAGATAAAAGAGGGCAGTCCCCAAGATCTTCTTGGGGGACCCGGAGTCTTCGTACTTAATACAAAAGTTGGCGTGCTACATACTGCATCAACTGTAAAACCTTCGAAGGAGGTTTGCATTCCATGGTCGCTCCGTCTCCTTGCCGGAGTCATCTCTTTTGCGTGCTCGAGGCTTCTGAGCGTCGATGAGGTAGTAGGAGTCGTTGCCCAACACCTTGCTGATGATGAAGCGGCCTTCCCAAGGTGCCGAGAGCTTGTGCTGGCCGGTTGTCCGCTGGATCAGTCGGAGCACAAGGTCTCCCTCTTGGAAGGATCTTGGCTTGACCTTCCGGTTGTAGTATCGGCGCAGGCTCTGCTGGTAGATGGTGGACCGGCTGAGTGCCAACAGCCGGCCCTCTTCCAGCAGATCGACACCGTCTTGCCAAGCTTCTTCTGCCTCCTCTTCAGTGTACATGGTGACTCGAGGGGAGTCGAATTCTATGTCCGTCGGGATGACGACTGCGGCACAGTAGACGAGGAAGAAAGGCGTGAAGCCGGTTGACTTGTTCGGAGTTGTGCGTAGGCTCCAGAGGACGGCCGGCAGCTCATCGAGCCAACAGCCGGCCGAACGCTCCAGAGGCTCGACCAGTCGAGGCTTGAGGCCGGACAAAATGAGGCCGTTTGCTAGCTCCACTTGGCCGTTTGACTGCGGATGGGCAACGGACGCTAAGTCTAGTCGGATGCCCTGCGTCGCGCAGAAACGGCCAAGGCGCCTTTGGAAAAGTTTGTGCCGTTGCCGGTGATGATGCTGTGTGGTATGCCATACCGGATGGTGATGTCGGAGATGAAAGTCACAGCAGTCGGACCATTCAATTTCTTAATTGGCTTTGCTTCCATCCACTTGGTGAACTTGTCCATCGTGACAAGCAGATGAGTCATGCCGCCGCGCGCCGTCTTGAATGGTCCCACCATGTCTAGGCCCCAGACGGCAAAGGGCCAGGCAATGGGGATAGTCTTGAGTGCAGAAGCCGGCTGATGTGGGTTGGAGCGGAACTTCTGGCACCCTTTGCATTTCTGGACCAAGTCTTTGGCGTCTTCTAGAGCAATCGGCCAGAAAAAACCGTGGCGGAAAGCTTTGGCCACGAGTGCTCTTGAAGCTGCGTGGTGACCACACTCGCCTTGATGGATATCTTTGAGGATTGCTTGGCCTTGCTCCGGCTCTACGCAGCGCTGGTAAACACCAGTGACACTGCGCCTCACAAGTTCTCTGTTGATTATAGTGTATGCTGCTGCCCGGCGTTGCACTTGCCAGGGCGAGATCTCATCAGTCGGCAGCTCTTTGTTCACCAGAAAGTTGAGGATGGGTTGGGCCCATGAAGGTGCTGCAACTTCTTCGACTGCTAGGACTGCTACTTGCACGAGGGAGGTTGGGCCGGGAGGCGGCGGGTTGGAGTCGGCTGCCGCTTGCTGAGTCGATGAAGTCCCCGGGCCGACTTGCCTCAGTCCCTGGGCCGGGTTCTGAAGTCCCCGGGCCGAGTGCGGCTGCTGCAGTCCCCGGATCATCTGCCGAATTCCCCGTGCCAGCTGCTGGGGTCCTCAAGTCGGATCCGACTGCTTTAGGAGGAGCCGGCACAAAGATGGAATCCGACTCTAGCGATGGCTTGATGGACGGCTTAAGGAGGCGTTATAGGGCGACGCCAACTGGTATTGCTTGCCGGGTGGAGCTGATACGTCTCCGTCGTATCTACTTTTCCAAGCACTTTTGCCCTTGTTTTGGACTCTAACTTGCATGATTTGAATGGAACTAACCCAGACTGACGCTGTTTTCAGCAGACTTTCCATGGTGTTATTTATGTGCAGAAACAAAAGTTCTCGGAATGACCTAAAACTCCACGGAACATATTTTTGGAAAATATTAAAAATACTGGAAGAAGAATCCACGTCAGGGGGGCCTCCACCTGTCAACGAGGGTGGGGGGCGCGCCTACCCCCCTGGGCGCGCCCCCTGCCTCGTGGGCCCCCTGACGCTCCACCGACCTCAACTCTAACTCCATATATTTGTGTTTGGGGAGAAAAAAAATCAGAGAGAAGGATTCATCGTCTTTTACGATACGGAGCCGCCGCCAAGCCCTAAAACCTCTCGGGAGGGCTGATCTGGAGTCCGTTCGGGGCTCCGGAGAGGGGAATCAGTCGCCGTCGTCATCATCAACCATCCTCCATCACCAATTTCATGATGCTCACCGCTGTGCATGAGTAATTCCATCGTAGGCTTGCTGGACGGTGATGGGTTGGATGAGATTTATCATGTAATCGAGTTAGTTTTGTTAGGGTTTGATCCCTAGTATCCACTATGTTCTGAGATTGATGTTGCTATGACTTTGCTATGCTTAATGCTTGTCACTAGGGCCCGAGTGCCATGATTTCAGATCTGAACCTATTATGTTTTCATGAATATATGTGAGTTCTTGATCCTATCTTGCAAGTCTATAGTCACCTACTATGTGTTATGATCCGGCAACCCCGAAGTGACAATAATCGGGACCACTCCCGGTGATGACCATAGTTTGAGGAGTTCATGTATTAACTATGTGTTAATGCTTTGGTCCGGTACTCTATTAAAAGGAGGCCTTAATATCCCTTAGTTTCCACTAGGACCCCGCTGCCACGGGAGGGTAGGACAAAAGATGTCATGCAAGTTCTTTTCCATAAGCACGTATGACTATATTCGGAATACATGCCTACATTACATCGATGAATTGGAGCTAGTTCTATGTCACCCTATGTTATGATTGTTACATGATGAACCGCATCCGGCATAATTGTCCATCACCGATCCAATGCCTACGAGCTTTTCACATATTGTTCTTCGCTTATTTACTTTACCGTTGTTACTGTTACAATCACTACAAAACCCAAAAATATTACTTTTGCTACCATTACCGTTGTTACTGTTACAATCACTACAAAACCCAAAAGTATTACTTTACTACTAAATACTTTGCTACAGATACTAAGTTATCCAGGTGTGGTTGAATTGACAACTCAACTACTAATACTTGAGAATATTCTTTGGCTCCCCTTGTGTCGAATCAATAAATTTGGATTGAATACTCTACCCTCGAAAGCTGTTGCGATCCCCTATACTTGTGGGTTATCAAGACTATTTTCTGGTGCCGTTGCCGGGGAGCATAGCTCTATTCTTTGAGTCACTTGGGATTTATATCTGCTGGTCACTATGAAGAACTTGAAAGACGCGAAAACAAAAAATTATCCCTCAACTACGAGGGGAGGTAAGGAACTGCCATCTAGCTCTACACTTGATTCACCTTCTGTTTTGAGTAAGCTTGCGACACCTAAACCTGCTTCTGCTATTAATTCTGATATGTCGCATGTTATTGATGATGCCACTTCTGCTATGCATGATACTTATGATGAAACTACTTTTAGGCTTGATACTACTGTGCCACTTGGTGAATTTCTTGATGAACAACTTGCTAGGGTGAAATTATTAAAACTGATAATATTGAATATAGTGATGATGAAGACTCTCCCCCTAATAAATATGAATTACCTATTGTGCCTGAGGGTTATGTTCTGGATGAAGAATCTGCTAGAGCTATTTTAGTTTGCAATGATAAAAGTGATCTTATGAAGTTATTAGCTAAATGGAAGCAGCAATCTCTTAATGCTAGAATGAAACCTGACCCTGCTTTTGCTACTTCACCTATCTGTGTTGCTGATAAGGATTATGATTGCTCTGTTGATCCTGATATAATTGCTTTGGTTGAATCTGATCCTTTTTATGGCTATGAATCTGAAACTATTGTGGCACATCTTACTAAATTAAATGATATAGCCACCCTGTTCACTAATGATGAGAAATCTCGCTACCTTTATATCCTTAAAATACTTCCGTTCTCAATAAAGGGTGATGCTAAGATATGGTCTAATTCTCTTGATCCTGGTTGTGTGCGTAGTCCCCATGATATGATTTATTACTTCTCTGCTAAATATTTCCCTGCTCATAAGAAACAAGCCGCTTTAAGGGATATATATAATTTTGTGCAAATTAAATAAGAGAGTCTCCCACAAGCTTGGGGGAGGCTTCTCCAATTACTTAATGCTTTGCCTGATCATCCTCTTAAGAAAAATGAAATACTTGATATCTTTTATAATGGACTAACCGATGCTTCCAGAGATTACCTGGATAGTTGTGCTGGTTCTGTTTTCAGGGAAAGAACACCGGATGAAGCTAAAATTCTATTGAATAATATATTGACAAATGAAAATAATTGGACACTTCCTGAGCCAATTCCTGAGCCTATTCCTAAACCAACTCTGAAGAAGAGAGGTGTTCTATTTCTCAGTCCTGAAGATATGCAAGAGGCAAAGAAATCTATGAAAGAAAAAGGTATTAAAGCTGAAGATGTTAAGAATTTACCTCCTATTGAAGAAATACATGGTCTAAATTTACCGCATGTTGAAGAAACATATGATCTTAATCCCTCACCTATTGAAGAAATACATGGTCTTAATTTACCACCTGTTGAAGAAACATATGATCTTAATCCTTCACCTATTGAAGAAACTCACGGTCTTGATAACCCGACACAGGTAGTAAAGGTAAATTCTCTCTATAGATTTGATGAAGGTGATATCCCTTGTTATAAGTCTGCTAGACAATGCTTAGATGAGTTTGATAGTTTTATTGTCAAACAAGAAAACTTCAATGCTTATTTTGGTAGACAATTGAAATACAATTCCGATACGCTTGAACACTTGGTTGATTATATGTCTAGAGTTAAAGGTGAACTTAAACTCATTACTAAACATGATTCTATGGTTACCACTCAAGTGGAACAAGTACTTAAAGCTCAAAATGATTTGCTCAATGAATTGAATAGTAAGAATAATGATTATGCTGTTAGAGTGGCTACTAGAACTGGTAAAATGACTCAGGAACCTTTGTATCATGAAGGCCACCCTAAGAGAATTGAGCAAGATTCTCAGAGAAATAATATAGATGCACCTAGTCCTTCTAAAAAGAAGAAAAAGAAAAATGATAGGACTTTGCATGATTCTAGTGAACCTATTGCTGAAACACCTGAAAATCCAAATGATATTTCTTTTTCTGATGCTGAAACACAATCTGGTAATGAACATGAACCTAATGAAAATGTTAATGAAAATGTTCATGATGATGCTCAGCCAAGCAATGATAATGATGTAGAAACTGAACCTGCTGTTGATCTTGATAACCCACAATCAAAGAATCAACGTTATGATAAGAGAGACTTTGTTTCTAGGGAACATGGTAAAGAAAGAGAACCATGGGTTCAGAAACCCATGCCTTTTCCTCCCAAACCATCCAAGAAAAAGGATGATGAGGATTTTGAGCGCTTTGTTGAAATGATTAGACCTATCTTTTTGCGTATGCGATTGACTGATATGCTCAAAATGAATCCTTATGCTAAGTATATGAAAGAAATTGTCACTAATAAAAGAAAGATACCGGAAGCTGAAATTTCCACCATGCTTGCTAATTATACTTTTAAGGGTGGAATACCTAAGAAACTTGGAGATCCAGGAGTACCAACTATACCATGCTCCATTAAAAGAAACTATGTTAGAACTGCTTTATGTGATCTTGGAGCTGGTGTTAGTGTTATGCCTCTCTCTTTATATCATAGACTTGATTTGAATAAGTTGACACCTACTGAAATATCTTTGCAAATGGCTGATAAATCAACTGCTATACCTGTCGGTATTTGTGAGGATGTGCCTGTTGTGGTTGCAAATGTTACTATTTTGACGGACTTTGTTATTCTTGATATTCCCGAGGACGATAGTATGTCTATTATTCTTGGAAGACCTTTTTTGAATACTGCAGGGGCTGTTATTGATTGCAACAAAGGCAAGGTCACTTTTTATGTTAATGGTAATGAGCATACGGTACACTTTCCGAGGAAACAACCTCAAGTCCACAGTATCAATTCTATTGGAAAAATTCCATCGATTATTTTTGGAGGTTTTGAATTTCCTCTTCCTACTGTCAAGAAGAAATATGATATTCTTATTATTGGGGATGTGCATATCCCCATTGAGGTAACATAGTGTTATTCAAAATTTCTCCAGTTCCATGTTTATTCGGAATGATGTTGTTAACAAGACTTGATCAACCTTGTTAGTGGATTCCTTTTGATGAGCATGAGATGGATGAAACTAGAAGGCACAACCTTCTGTACCCTCTCTCTACTTTCTGTTATTTAGTTGAAATAAAGCAAAAATAGTATTTTCCTGTCTGTTTCCTGAATTATCCATGCAATATAAAAATAAGCCGAAAATAAAAGTTCTCCAAATGCCCTGAAAATGGAATATGTTTTTTTTGGAATATTTGAGAATATCTGGCACTGAGAACACAGCAGGGGGAGCAAGCACCTGGCCACGAGGGTCCAGGGCGCGCCCACCCCTACAGGGCGCGCCCCCTGCCTCGTGGGCCCATGGTGGCTCCCCTCCACTTATTCCTGCACCCACACACTTCTTCCTCCCAAAAAATCACCATCCAGCTCAAGCACGAGTTCTAGCTCATTTTGCTGCGATTTTCGATCTCCTTGCTCAAAGCACCTCTCACAAAACTGCTTGGGGGGATTGTTCCTTGGTATGTGACTCCTCCATTGGTCCAATTAGTTTTTGTTCTAGTGCTTTATTCATTGCAAATTTGTGTTGCCTAGGTGACCATGTTCTTGAGCTTGCATATCAAATTTATATGGTTCCAAGTAGTTCTAATGCATGATATGGGCTCTAGGCACTTGTAGGAGTAGTTGCTATCAATTTTGTTGAGCTTGGTTCACTTTTGTTTGAAGTTACTAAAATTTTTAGAAATTTTTCAGAGGAAGAAATATGCTTAGGAAAATATACCAAGGTGGTCCTTCAAGGAAGCAAGGACCCAGGCTCGCAATGCGCGATGCCGATGATGAGCCACCATGGAATGCTCCAGTGCGGCCTTGTGAATGGCCTTCAGAAGACTTTATGGATCGAGCGGGAATCAAGGAAGAATTTAACACATATTTGCGTAACGCTGATCTTGTGAGCTTCGAGGGGGAAAAGTGCCGCCAGTACCACTATCTCACTAGTTCCTTTGTGAGGAGGTTTGAATATTCATCTTCACGTAATTCTCAAACTATCCTATTTGATCTCTATGAAAAGTCTTACACTATGGACTTAGAGGATTTTACTAATGCTTGCAAACTTCCACAATGGGGTAGTACTAGTGAACCTCGCAAATCTGAATTTAGAGAATTTCTTGCTAGTATAACTGTTGGGGAATCTAGAGATATAGCACAAGCTACCATAGGGAGCATTCATTTTCCTGCTATACATTATTTTGCTCTCTTCATAGGTAGGTGCATAAATGGTAAGGATGAAGCATGTCACATGTGTGTCCCTGACCTCAGTTTTCTTAGGAGTGCTGTGTTAGGAGATAAATCTTATAATTTGGGAGCCATTGTTGCACGTAGGTTGCATCATAATAGATTTAATGGAGATTTCTTTGGTGGAATTTATGCAACTCGTTTAGCTAATTTTCATGGTGTAGACATCCGTGAGGATAATATTGAGTTGCCTCCTACTTATTTAGATTATGAGGCTATGGTTCGTCATCAGTTTATTGAGAGAAATGAACAACCTCTCCAGTACCGACTAATCTTTGACAGACGACGCACCTATCAAGTCGCTCTTCCTGCTTCTGCTTTCTTTGACTTTCATGCAAAAGGGAGACATTTTATAACCAGAGAGGAGGCGGAGGAGTATAAGAGGAGGGCTGAGATAGCTCGCCTCCAAGCTGCAGCACACGATGCAATGACCGCTGTATCTCAGTACGACCCCGGTTACAACTATGGATATCCACCAGGCCATCTGTGGCAATAAACCAACTTAGGCCAAAAGCCTAAGCTTGGGGGAGTATGTATTTCTCACCGACACTACATTCATGTTCACACACTCATTGCTAGATGTCGGTGCTCATACTTTTTCACTGTAATATCCATGCTAGTTTATTTTCCTTTTTCTTGCTTTCTTCTTGTGTGTTTAATAAACCTTAAGAAAAACCAAAAAAAAATAGTGTAGCTTTTAATTAGTTTACTTTCCTTGCTGTAGTAGTAATAATTAAAAAGAAAACCCAAGAAGATTTCCCGTTCTTCTTTTGCTTGTTGGGAGCTTTCCCGTGTAAATAGTTTTATTTGTTTTCTTTGGGGGTCGATAGGAGAAGACCATAATTAAATTGTTGAAGTGGCTCTTATATGCATTATTGTTGATTTAACCAAGAGCCCATATTGCCTTGTCTTCTCCTGTTTATTGAATGCTCGCAGATTCCAGCTTAGTCCAATGCACGTGCACTCTTATTATTTTCACATCGTTCGGTCGTGCAAGTGAAAGGCAATTATGATGATATATGATGGAATGACCGAGATGAGAGAAGCTGGTATGAACTCGACCTCTCTTGTTTTTGTAAATATCATTAGGTCATCGTTCCTGATTCAGCCTATTATGGATAAACATGTTTGCAATGACAATTAGAGATTATAGTTGCTCGTGCCATGCTTGATTATCTATGAGTTATAATGGTTTACCTTGCGTGCCAACATGCTATTAAAATGGTTGTGATGTGGTATAGTGGGGTGGTATCCTCCTTTGAATGATTTAAGTGACTTGACTTGGCACATGTTCACACATGTAGTTGAAACAAAATCAACATAGCCTTCATGATATTTATGTTCATGGTGGATTATATCCTACTCATGCTTGCACTCAATGTTTATTAATTTTAATGCATGTTCATGACTGTTGTCGCTCTCTAGTTGGTCTCTTCCCAGTCTTTTGCTAGCCTTCACTTGTACTAAGCGGGGATACTGCTTGTGCATCCAATCCCTTAAACCCCAAAGTTATGCCATATGAGTCCACTATACCTTCCTATATGCGGTATCTACCTGCCGTTCCAAGTAAATTTGTATGTGCCAAACTCTAAACCTTCAAATGAAATTCTGTTTTGTATGCTCGAATAGCTCATGTATCAACTAGAGTTGTCCGTATCTTCCATGTTAGGCGGGTTATTCTCAAGAGGAGTGGACTCCGCTCCTCACTCACGAGAAAATGGCTGGTCACCGGGATGCCCAGTCCCATGCTTTATGCAAACTAAATCAAAATAATTGCAAACAAAACTCCCCCGGGGCTGTTGCTAGTTGGAGGCACTTGTTGTTTCGAGCAAGCCATGGATTGATGCTTGTTGGTGGAGGGGGAGTATAAACTTTACCATTCTGTTTGGGAACTGCCTATAATGTGTGTAGCATGGAAGATATCGCCATCTCTTGGTTGTTATGTTGACAATGAAAGTATGCCTCTCAAAATATTATTTATCTCTGCTTTAAAATCGAGCTCTGGCACCTCTACAAATCCCTGCTTCCCTCTGCGAAGGGCCTATCTATTTACTTTCATGTTGAGTCATCACCCTCTTATTAAAAAGCACCAGCTGGAGAGCACCGCTGTCATTTGCATCCATTACTATTAATTTATATTGGGTATGACTATGACTGGATCTCTTTTACCATGAATTACAATGTTTAGTCAGTCCTTGATCTTTAAAGGTGCTCTGCATTTATGTTTTGCGGTCTCAGAAAGGGCCAGCGAGATACCATTTTGTTATATCATATCATGACTGTTTTGAGAAAGTGTTGTCATCCGAGATTTATTATTATTGCTCGCTAGTTGATTATGCCATTGATATGAGTAAACATGAGACCTAAAGTGTTATTGTGAATGTGGTTAGTTATAATCTTTGCTGAAAACTTGAATGTTGGCTTTACATATTTACAACAACAAGAACAAATAGAGTTTGTAAAAGTTTTTCTTTATCACTTTCAGTTTATCAACTGAATTGCTTGAGGACAAGCAAAGGTTTAAGCTTGGGGGAGTTGATACGTCTCCGTCGTATCTACTTTCCCAAACACTTCTGCCCTTGTTTTGGACTCTAGCTTGCATGCTTTGAATGGAACTAACCCGGACTGACGCTGTTTTCAGCAGACTTTCCATGGTGTTATTTATGTGCAGAAACAAAAGTTCTCGGAATGACCTGAAACTCCACGGAACATATTTTTGGAAAATATTAAAAATACTGGAAGAAGAATCCACGTCAGGGGGGCCTCCACCTGTCCACGAGGGTGGGGGCGCGCCTGCCCCCCTGGGCGCGCCCCCTGCCTCGTGGCCCCCCTGACGCTCCACCGACCTCAACTCCAACTCCATATATTCGTGTTCGGGGAGAAAAAATCAGAGAGAAGGATTCATCACGTTTTACGATACGGAGCCACCGCCAAGCCCTAAAACCTCTCGGGAGGGCTGATCTGGAGTCCGTTCGGGGCTCCGGAGAGGGGAATTCGTCGCCGTCGTCATCATCAACCATCCTCCATCACCAATTTCATGATGCTCACCGCCGTGCGTGAGTAATTCCATCGTAGGCTTGCTGGAGGGTGATGGGTTGGATGAGATTTATCATGTAATCAAGTTAGTTTTGTTAGGGTTTGATCCCTAGTATCCACTATGTTCTGAGATTGATGTTGCTATGACTTTGCTATGCTTAATGCTTGTCACTAGGGCCCGAGTGCCATGATTTCAGATCTGAATCTATTATGTTTTCATGAATATATGTGAGTTCTTGATCCTATCTTGCAAGCCTATAGTCACCTACTATGTGTTATGATCCGGCAACCCCGAAGTGACAATAATCGGGACCACTCCCGTTGATGACCATAGTTTGAGGAGTTCATGTATTCACTATGTGTTAATGCTTTGGTCCGGTACTCTATTAAAAGGAGGCCTTAATATCCCTTAGTTTCCGCTAGGACCCCGCTGCCACGGGAGGGTAGGACAAAAGATGTCATGCAAGTTCTTTTCCATAAGCACGCATGACTATATTCAGAATACATGCCTACATTACATTGATGAATTGGAGCTAGTTCTATGTCACCCTATGTTATGATTGTTACATGATGAACCGCATCTGGCATAATTCTCCATCACCGATCCAATGCCTACGAGCTTTTCACATATTGTTCTTCGCTTATTTACTTTACCGTTGTTACTGTTACAATCACTACAAAACCCAAAAATATTACTTTTGCTACCGTTACCATTACTTCCATATTACTTTGCTACTAAATACTTTGCTGCAGATACTAAGTTATCTAGGTGTGGTTGAATTGTCAACTCAACTGCTAATACTTGAGAATATTCTTTGGCTCCCCTTGTGTCGAATCAATAAATTTGGGTTGAATACTCTACCCTCGAAAACTGTTGCGATCCCCTATACTTGTGGGTTATCAGGAGCCGATCCATGCCAAGGCATCAGCTTGCTCGTTGTCGTTTCTTGGCACATGGAGAAACTCGCACCCTTCAAAGTATCCACTGAGTTGCTGTATGAGGAAGCGGTAACTCGCCATGTTTGCATCCTTGGCATCCAATCACCTGACGACTGCTGGACCACCAAGTCGGAATCTCCATAACACAGGATCCGGCGAATGCCGAGTTCCTTGGCAAGCCAGAGCCCGTGAATGAGTGCTTCATATTCAGCAATGTTGTTGGAGGCGGCAAAGTGAATTTGCAGCACATAACTGAGCTTGTCGCCTTTGGGAGAGGTGAGGACGATGCCGGCTCCCAAACCGGTGCGCATCTTGGAACCATCAAAGTGCATTCACCAATGGGTGGAGTCTGGCGCTGGTGGCAAGTACTGGGTTTCGGCCCAGTCGACGAGGAAGTCAGCCAGTGCTTGTGACTTGATGGCGGTGCGAGGCTGGTAGTAGATGGTGTAGGGGGCCAAATCTATTGCCCATTTGGCCACTCGTCCTGAGGCATCTCGGCTTCCAATGATCTCGGAAAGGGGAGCAGTGCAGACCACAGTGATTGGGTGCTCTTGAAAATATGGCTTCAATTTCTTGGCTGCAAAGTGCACGCCATAGCACATCTTCTGGTAGTGGGGGTAGTTTTGCTTGGAGGCGGACAACACTTCACTAAGGTAATACACCGGTCTCTGGACTGGTAGTGCTTTGCCTTCTTCCTTGCGTTCCACCACTATGACTGTGCTGACCACCCGGCTGGTAGCAGCGATGTAGAGGAGCATGGGCTCCTTAGGAGTCGGAGCCGCCAGAACAGGCAGAGTGGTCAACATCTTCTTAAGCTGGAGAAAATCTTCATCCGCCTTGTTGTTCCACTCGAAAAAAAGTGGTCTTCTTCATGAGCTGGTATAGGGGAAGAGCCTTCTCGCCCAGCCGACTGATGAAACGGCTGATGGATGCCAAGCAGCCGGTGAATTTTTGCACGTCCAGCAGTCGGGTGGGCACTTCCATCCTCTCGATGGCCTTGATCTTCACAGGGTTGCACTCTATGCCGCGCTCTGAGACCAGAAAGCCAAGAAGCTGGCCGGCTGGTACTCCAAAGACGCATTTCTCCGGGTTGAGCTTGATCTGAAATCGGCGCAAATTCTCAAAGGTCTCCTTGAGGTCTTCTAGCAGCGTTCCACGCTTCTCCGTCTTCACCACAACATCATCCACATAGACGTGGGCGTTTCTGTCGAGTTGCTTGAGGAGGCACTTCTGCATGCAACGCTGAAACATGGCGCCGGCATTCCTCAAGCCGAACGTCATGGTCAGGTAGCAGAAGGCTCCGAACGGCGTGTGAAGGCGGTCTTCAGCCTGTCGGCCGGGTTTAGCTTGATCTGATGATACCCCGAGTATGCATCCAAAATGCTCAACAGCTCGCATCCGGCCGTGGAGTCTATCACTTGGTCAATCCTTGGTAAGGCAAAGGGATCTTTGGGGCATGCTTTGTTGAGGCTGGTATAATCAATACACATGCGCCATTGCTTGTTCTTCTTCAGCACTAGGACTGGGTTAGCTAACCACTCTGGAAAGAACACCTCCATGATGAAGCCGGCTGCTAGAAGCCGGGCTATCTCTTCTCCAACAACTCTTCTCTTCTCCTCTGACAGGCAGCGCAAGGGCTGCCTGACTGGCTTGGCATCAGACCGGACGTGTAACTTGTGCTCGGCGAATTCCGTCGGAACACCTGGCATGTCCTTGGGAGACCATGCGAAGATGTCCCGATTCTCACGGAGGAAATCGACGAGCTCGTCTTCCTATTTGTTGTCAAGGTTTGCACCTATGACAGCGTGCCTCTCCGGGTGCTCCGGGTCCAAGGGTATCTTCTTTGTTTCCTTTGCTAGCTTGAACGATCCCTCAACTTCCAACTCCTTGGGGTTTGGTGACATTTCTGGCTGCTTGCCAGCCATTTCCACAACCCGGTCAAGGAGCCGCTTCTCAGCCGCGATCACGAGGGACTCGGCTAACCGGCTGCTCTCTGCTACGCAGGCAGACGACTTCTTGTAGTCTCCTGCTATGGTCAGGATTCCCTTGGAGCTCGGCATCTTCATCTTCAGGTAAGCATAGTGAGGGACCGCCATAAACTTGGCCAGGGCAGGCCGGCCAAGCAGTGCATGATAAGGGCTCTCAAGGTCCACCACCTCAAACCAGACTGGCTCTCGGCGGAAATGATTTTTGTCCCCGAAGAGGACATCTATCTGAGTCTTGCCGATTGGTGAGCAGGAAAGGCCTGGAACAATGCCATGGAAAATAGTCCGGCTGGGCTGAAGATGTCTCTGCTTGATTCCCAACTTCTCCATGGTATCTTTGTACAGGATGTTGATGCTGCTGCCGCCATCTATCAGAACTCGGGAGAAGCGAGCAGCTCGCCTCTCCGTGGCAAAGGTGGCATCCAACACCAGAGCATAAGAGCCGGGATTGGGCATCACTTCCGGGTGGTCGGCTCTACTCCAGCTGATGGGCTTCTCAGACCAATGCATGAATTCAGGGGTCTCTGAGGCTACTGCATTCACTTCTTGTTGCTGCTGCCGTTCGCTGCGCCTGTCATCGGCCACGCTGGTGAACACGACATAAGCCCCATGCTCTTCAGGGTACTCATCTTGTATCGCGCCGACTGGCCGAACCGCCGGCTGCTGAGGAGGAGGAGGTGGCGGGCCGGCAGGCGGAGGGGGCTGGAGTCCGTCACCCTTGGCGATCCTGGTGAGCCAGTGGCACTTCCGAGTCGTGTGGTTGGACGGCTTCGCGCCGCTGTGGAACTTGCAGGGTGCATCAAGGGTCTGCTCGTATGAGAAGGCGGGCAACCAGTTGGGCTTGCCGCCCTTCTGGCGCTTGGGGGGAGGCTGCCCTTCCGGCTGCTGATCTTCGTCTGTTGCCACCTGTCGGCTCGTGGAAGCCGGCTGCATGGCATTGCGCTTGTTGTCGTTTGGTTGCTGTCGCCGGCTGGTGTCACCAGCCGGGGTCCGAGGAGCTTGAGGCACCACCTTGCGCGACACATTGATTTGGATCTCCGTCTTCATGGAGGAGTCGGCCGTGGCATACTTGTCTGCTATGATCAGCAGCTCGTCGAGGGTTGCCGGCTCGTCGCAGAGGAGCTTGTGTTTGAGGAGGGTGCCCTCTCGGCACCCGGCAGTGAAGTACTCGATGGCATGCACCTCATGCACGCCCTCGCAAGAGTTGCACAGCTCAGCCCAGCGCGTGAGGTAGTCGCGAGTCGACTCGTTGGGGCCTTGGACGCACAAGGAGATCTGGCGGGGCTTGGGCGGCCGCTTGTACGTGCTGGTGAAGTTGCGGATGAATGCTTCAGTGAAATCAACCCAGCTGTTGATGCTGCGGGGCCTCAGGCTGTTCAGCCATGTCCGGGCCGTGCCCTGGAGCATGAGCAGAACGTACTTCATAGCAACGCGCTTGTTGTCGTTCGCGATGCTGACGGCTGTGGAGTAGTCGACCAGCCAGTCCTACGGCTTCACGAAGCCGGTGTACTTGGGTGTATCTCTCGGGAGCGTGAACCCTTTGGGGAAAGGTTCGTCTCGGATGCGGGGGCCGAAGCATGGCGGACCCAGCTCATCATCTTCTTCTAGCGCCAGGGATCGATTGAGGCGATCGATCCGGTGGCGGGCATCATTTTCTCCGATTCCTTCTCGGCGGCCAAGGCGGTCGCCGAGTGACGGGTGATCAACAGGCGGCGGGGAAATGTGCCTCTCCCTGCAGGGAGGAGGAGGCGGACAGTCGTCTCGTTGCTGTACTGCTCTTGGGCGGCTGTCTTGGTCGCGCTCGATGGTGATGCGAGTCCGGCTGCGGCTAGCAGCCAGTTCCTTGTCTCTTCTATCGCGGACGCCACCAGTCGGCGTCCGGGATGTCGCGCCTTGGTCTCGGCGAGGAGGCGGGTCGTCGTTTCGCCGGTTGGGCGCATCAGTGCGGCACCCAGCCTCTTGCTGCTCAGCAGCCGCATCGAGGAGCTGCTGGACTCGCACCGTCATGTGACGACGCTCGTCGCCTTCGAGCTTGTCTAGCTCGTCTGCTGCCGCCTGGGCAGCTCGTATGTTCTCCGCAGGCGTGGCGTAGACAGGACAATCAGTCCCGAACATGATGGCGATGGTCGCGCACGGCTGCCGGATCTGGCCAATGCGGCTAGGCCCACCAGGAGTCGGCGTGCCACCGACAGCATGGTCCATCTCACGCTGGTAAGCCTCCGAAAGGCGTCTCATGCTGGCCAGCCGGTTGGCGCTCTCAACGAGCTGGACGCGGCGTGCCTCCAGCGTCTCGGCGTCAGTGTCTTCCGGGATGGGTGCAGTCAGGTCTTGCATCGCCGCCTGCAACGGATCCTGGCCACCTTCGCCAGAGTGGTCGCCATGGCTGATGATGAGCACTTCTGTGACGGTGCTGCCGCCGCTGTCCGCGCGAGGAAGCGGCTCGTCGTAGACCACCACGTTGGTGGGGAACGCGTCGAGCGATGCCGTGTCGGAGTCGACCAACATCGGGTCGGTGGAGCCAAGCGACTCCAAGTCTACAGCAGGCTCGCTGGAGACGTGGAGCTGATCGAGGAGGCTCACGAGGCAGCTCTCGGGGCCCTCGGTGCCTGCATCAGACGCGGGCTCGTCGGAGAGGCGAACCTCGCCAACAAGATCAGTGAGGCAACTCGCCGCACAGGCGACCTCCGCGCCGTGCAGCGCATCAGCGCAGACGCCGTGAGGCGTGCCGGGCTAGCTGTGCTCGCCAGGAAGGAACAAGGTTCCCGTCCAGAATAGGTCTCCGGGAGACGGTGCACCTCGCCCCATGGTGGGCACCAAATGTCGGGGGTTGGATGCGACATATGCCAAATGTCGGGGGTTGGCTTATCATGGTGGGAGCGAGTAGAACGTCGCCGGTGCCTGGAAGTGGGATGAGGCGTAGACATGAACGCCGACGCACTTTACCCAGGTTCGGGGCTCTCCTAGGAGATAACACCCCTAGTCCTGCTCTGCGGGGTCTCCGCATGATCACTAAGGCACTAGTGAGTACAATGGTGCTCCTCGAGCTGTTTGCTAGAGGTAGAAGAAGGCAAGGCTTGCTCTCCCCTCCCCCTAGGTGCTGGTCTAATTCTAACAGGTTGGAACCCTTTGCATGGGTGCCCTGGGGGGTTTATATAGGCCTACCCCCAGGGGTACAATGGTAATCCGTCCGGGTGTAGGACCCGGCTGTCAGTCTCTCTGGTCGCCGGCTTCTCCGTCGGCTCCTGGGGCCCGCCGCCTGGTCTGGTACGGAGCCGACAGGCCGCTCCCGCCACTCGCGGGTCTTGCCGGCTGCTGATTATTGTAGCCGTGATGCTAATGACGCAGGCTTGGTCAGGGGAGCGTGGCTACAGTCCCGCCGTCTGGTGGGAGATCACTGTAGCCACTCCATGTCTTATCTGGTTAATGGTGCACGGGCCCCGAGGGGGGAGCGGGCTGCCTGCTGGAATCCTGCCCCCCTCGAGTCCGACTGGTCTGGCCTCCGCCATCTTCCGGGCTCTCGCTGCCTGGTAGGGCCCGCCGCCTGCAGGCCGTACCAACAGGCCGTCGTGGGAGCAGGGCTCCGCCTGTCTGCAGTGATGTTAGGGGTGGAGTGGCAACAGTGCCGCGCCGGGCAGAGATCTCCGCCCGTAGGGAGCACTATGGCCACACTCGCCCTGGATACGGGAGGGATGGGCTTCACTGTTGCCTTGCCCCGTCTTATCTTCTTAATGGGGGCGCAGACTTTGAGGGCGCCGTAGGCCGACTGCTATGAGCCAGCCTCTCTGCAGGCTGCTAGCTAGGAGTCGGCCCATCTTGGAGCTGCCTTCCTGAGCATGGCCGTCTTCAGGCAGCCGACCGTTCCGCCAGCCGGCCTCCAGA
This sequence comes from Triticum aestivum, assembly GCF_018294505.1. NCBI lineage: Eukaryota > Viridiplantae > Streptophyta > Magnoliopsida > Poales > Poaceae > Triticum > Triticum aestivum. The sequence continues at coordinate 386,763,303 of NC_057808.1, read as the reverse complement.
AGGCGGCGCTTCATCTTGACGTCTTGAGGGGCGCAGCCGGCCCCGATGCTTTGAAAGGTTCTGGTACTCGGGTTGGGCTACCCGTGGCCCATTACTCCGACAGAATGAGTGCGCGCGTGCACATCTTCGCTTTGTGCATGTACTACCTGTGTGCGTGAGAGAGGACGAGTACATTCTTCTGGAACCAGTAGCACGTCACTGTGATCAATCCACACAAGGAGGTCGCGACAATGCCTCCACATGTGCCACATGGCTTAATGGATGCCCCCGCATCATTTTAATCATAATATATTGACTGAAAAAGGAAGTACTAGTAAGGTACACGTGCATTGCGCGCATGAGATTTGGCAACCAAATTATGAATATGGGCTGTTTGGATTGTGACTATGTTTGCCTTATATTGCCACATTATGGGGCTGTTTGGTTTCCAGGCACATTGCCACACTTTGCCACACCCTATCTTAGGCAAGTTTGACCAAGTTAGGTGGGTGTTTGGTTCTAGCCACACCTAAGGCAAGAATTTTTTTATGAGCAGTGAACCCCACATGTCATAGACACAAAAAGCGTGGCAAGATTCCTTAAGGCAAGCCAAAGTGTGGCTAACAATTTGAGCAACTCAAGTTAGTCAAGTGTGGATAAAATATGATGTTCACACTTTGCCACACATTTTGACAAGCTTGCCTAAGGTTAAGGTCTGTTTGGTTTGTGACTAGCTTTGCCAAAGATTGCCACACCTAAGGTTAGGCAAGTTTCACCAACTTAGCTGAGTGTTTGGTTCAAGCCACACCTTAGGCAAGCCACACTTGGGCCCACATGGCATACACACAAAAAGAGTGGCAAGATTCCCTTAGGCTTGCCAACTTGTGGCCCACATGGCATACACACAAAAATGAGAGCCACAAGTTGGCAAGCCTAAGGAAATCTTGCCACACTTTTTGTGTGTATGCCATGTGGGCCCAAGTGTGGCTTGAACCAAACACTCACAAACTTGCCTAACCTTAGGTGTGGCAATCTTTGGAAAAGTAGATACAAACCAAATAGCCCCAAAGTGTGGCTAGAAACCAAACATCCAGTAAATACCACACTATAGCATGTAAGCTTTGAGTCATATATGCATGATGTAGACGTTCGTTTAATTCTTATAGTACATCTCATTAAAAATCAATTAGTTTTTATAAAAAAGTTAATCTATTTTAAGATTCATGGAATTGTGCGTTGTAAAGCATAAAGTAAAAACAAATAATGGCAATTCAACTAGAAAAAAAGTTTGGGTAGTTATGATACGGAGGATTCTAGAACAAAGGAGAAGCACTTGTGTTTTTGAGGTTTGTGCATTATGCTTAAGTTCAACCATGGAGTCTGCTAGATTGTACATGTGGTAAAATCCGGTGGGTGGCTAGAAGATGGTGCCAGGGGCCAAGTGGAGGGAGACTATGAAGGAGTGCACAAGTGCGAGATCGATATTTAAAGAGAGGGGGCGAGAACGTGCGCTGTTGCGCGCAGTGGCGGAGCCATGAAAAATAAATGAGCTAGTGGGCCAAGCATTGCTAATCCTTTACGAGGAGGGCCAATTCATCAACTTAAACCATTTTACCAACAATTGATCTACTGATCACATTCATATTAGCCTCAATATATAGTGATGTTAGGGGGGCAGGGCCCTTGCTGCCCCTGTCTTCGCCACTGTGCACGCGTCTGAGAGATGAAGCGAAAGGCATGGATGATGATAGGGGGACATTGGATATATAATCAATGTGGGTGTATTAGCTATGTAATCCTATATAGAGAGGTATAGATTGATCAATGTGTACGTGGGAAAGAGGGTGAGACCTCACTAGATATATAGATTGATCGGTTTGTGTGGAAAACTGGGAAAGACCTAGCTATATATACACACACATAGAGAAACATCGATCATTGCGCATGCACGTGAGAGATAAAGAATGCCCGATATGATGAAGAGGGCCGGGGAGGTGTGTGTGTGCATGCATGGGAGACCGACCTAAAGAAAAAGATTGCATGTGTGCGATGGATAATGTCGAGTGGTAGTGTGTGTGCATGCATGCACGGGAGAAAGTTAGTGGTACAATTAAAAAGAGAAGACGACGGTGTGGGTGTAAAAGACTAGGTGAGGTCATAACCAATGTAAAGTTGAATTCAAATATTTGAATAAGAGATCATGATATGTTTGAAACCCATGCATGCATGAATATAACTGAGATATGCGCGGTGTGGTTTGGAAACGAGCATGCTATACTTTATACACATTGAACATGGTCAGACTGATTTGAATTTGAGATACTGATGGCAGACACCGTTTGGCCACATTGCATCCATGCATGGACACACTATTCTAATTGGAGATGATGGGTGACTTTCGCATCACATATCTATATCTACTAGCAAGGTGCCCATGCGTTGCACGGAAAATCAAGATGCATTTGTATGAGTAGTTTATGTTGTGGGAGAAAAGGATGAACAAGAGAAGGCCTTATTTGCAAATGTGGAGAGGGGTGTGGGTATCTTTTTTGCAAAATTGCCATAGTTTCCTTCCTATCCGTCACACATAAATCGGACAACCTATATTGGAGGATGGCAGGCACACCATCATCACCAACTCTGTTTTTTATAAGAGTAGAGATACCCCTATAAATTATATTTTATATATTTTATATTGTGTGCGAATAACTTTAACTTTGAAAGATGGTCGTTGGATGAAGGCAATCCGAGGGTGCGGAGATGGAAAATTGGAGCACTAATTGCCGTTGGATATCATCTACATTCCACCAGATTTTGCCACATGTACAATCTAGAAGACTCCATGGTTGGACTTAAGCATAATGCACAAACCTCAAAACACAAGCACTTCTTCTTTGTTCTAGAATCTTCCGTATCATAATTGCCCAAATGTTTTTCTACATGATTTGCCATTATTTGTTTTTACTTTATGCTTTACAACGCACAATTCCATGAATCTTAAAATAGATTAGCTTTCTTAAAAAAATAGATGATTTTGAATGAGATAAACTATAAGAATTAAACGAACATCTACATCATGCATATATGACTCAAAGCTTACATGCTATAATGTGGTATTTGTTCATATTTTGGTTGCCAAATCTCATGCTTGCAATGCACGTGTACCTTACTAGTCTAAATGGTGTTTGTGTGTGTGTTGTGTGTGTTAAACACATTGTACGTAGTATCATACATGGTTTAGATTCCGAACATCTAGCTGGAGCATACATGTACTATGATTTGAATTCAACATAAAATGGATACATATATTTGAATTTGAGATCGTATGTACACGTAGTTCGTATTTATATAGGAATTTACTACTCCTATATTCATGCATGTGTTGTGAAGATAATATTTAGATGGTTGTATAACTAACCCGAGTACAATCCGATTCAAACAGGGAAAATGTACTAAAACTTAGTCCATATGCTAGACAACACGAATTGTTTTTTATTGTTGAGGGAAGTGCAAACTGATTTGGTACTGTACACGTTATCTTTGTTGTCCCAATATTTTTAGTATTTGTTGTTGTAGTATTTGAATGCATTTCTAGTAATATAGTAAAACGGGACATAACTCTCTCTAGTGATGAGGTGTGAATTGTCTTTTTTTGTACATGTTAAGCTTGTTCACCCAAAATTTCAAGCCGCGCCTTGTTATGCCGAAATTTCAAGCTAGCATCTCTGTCTATCGTGCTGCGAAACTCCCGCCTCTTCAACCCGCACCTTGTTACCCCGAAATATTTAAGATGTATCTTTGTCTCGTTGTGCTCCAAAAACTCCCTCCATCTCAACCCGCGCCTTGCTATCCCAAAATTACAACACGCGCGAAAATTCCCACCTCCTGCGAAATCCCAACACGCGAAATGCCCGTGATACCCCTGAACCGAAAGAACCGGCTAGCTCAAATCGGTGGGGGGTACTTTTGTAACTTACCCCATATTTCGGACAAGCGCGTCCCTAAGCCATGGTTCCCCCTACCATCCCATCCGCCCACCAATTCATACACCGAGGTTGCGAAAACCTGCGAAGCCCCACACCCTCCTCCGTCCGCCACCCAGCCGGAGCCTCTTCCCCGACGACGTCGTCCACAACAACACCTCGACGCCCCTCATCCAACGCACCGGATGAGGATCCGTTGTCGATCTCGTCATCCTACCGGTTCAGCCACCCCGTGCTCCACCTCCAAGGAGCTGCCCCGATGTTCCCCTCATCTTTCGCACCACCTCCATTCCCACACCGCCGTCTTCACCTGCACCACCGGAAGAGCAGCATCATCACCGTTTCCTCGGATGAAGTTGAGGCCTAATCGGCGCCACCAAAGAGGTTCTACAATAATCGCCGCATTTTCTTCTTGATTCGATCTCATGGTGCTGCCAGCGCTCGGTCCTGAGCCAACATGGCGCGGCTCCATCCACGGCGGCGTGGCCGGCCACTTCCTCCATGGTGTTGCTCCCTCGGTGGCGACGTCCACATTAGTAGGACCTGCTGCTGCTTTGCCTCTCGCTCGCGCTGCTGCTCTGCTCTTGCTCTTGGTCCCCTGCCTAGTCTGCTCTTGCTCATGTTGCTGCTCTTGCTCTTGCTCTTGCTTGCGCTGCTGCTGTCGGATGTGGGGTTCCAGCAAAACGCTTAAGGTTCGAACTCTGGGGTGCGCGCGAAGTTCTTTCCCTCCTACCGATCTACGCCCTAGCTCGCTAAGATCTCGCGGACGGACTCGGTGAACTCACAACACGGAAAGACACGGGGTTTATACTGGTTCGGGCCACCGTTGTGGTGTAATACCCTACTCCAGTGTGTGGTGGTGGATTGCCTCTTGGGCTGATGAAGAATAGTACAAGGGGAAGAACAGCCTCCTGAGGTTGAGGTGTTCTTGTGCTCTGTGGACTTGCGGATGAGGACTCGATCCGTCCCCCTACTATGGTGGCTAGCTCTACTTATATAGGCCCTGGTCCTCTCCCCAAATATTGAGCGGGAAGGGAGCCAACAACGGCGGGCGAATTTGAAAGGGACAGCTAGTACAAGCTATCCTGACAAAAGCGGTCTTCGCCTGCAAAAGGCTCTAGTGGTGACGCCGTCTTGGGCTCCACGGTGACCTCCGTCTTGCCATCCTGCTGGTATTGGTCTTGTTGCACCGACATGGAAGCCTTTTCCTGATGCCTCGGTACTCCGCGCCTGCGCCTGCCTCCTTAGCACCAAAGAGGAAACAAGGACGCTGCGCGCGCTGGCGCCCGCCTGGCACCGGTCGTCATGGCTCACGTCACGAGGGCCTCGCGAGGTTTGCCCCGCCTTGATATCTCTGCTCCTCGCGAGCCTGCCCGGAGAGGTTGCTCCTGAGGAGGTCTTGCATCGTCTGCCTCGCGTGGCTTGGCCCCTCGCGAGGGTCTTGAATGCCTTGTTGATGAAGAGGGGCCGTACAAGCCCGCTACCATAGCCACGCCGTGGGCCGCAGGCAGGCAAGTCTGGGGACCCCCATTCCCAGAACGCCGACAGTAGCCCCCGGGCCCAAGGTCCGCTCGGGCTTGGCTTCGCGGCGAAGCCAAGGGTCAAGTACGGAGCGCCGCGGGATCCCAAAGCCTGCGGCCTTGGTTGACGCGTGGCGGCTGATTGGACGTGGGCGTCTCCGCTTCCCCACGTTGCCTTTGAATCCGCCTGGCTATGCGGCCCCCGCAATCTACATAGTTATTCCTCCGTCGCCCATGTCTTGCTTCCCCAATCTCTCTGCTTCCTTGAGACTCTGCTTCTCCTCTCCGATCTGACCTGCCTCCTGCCAGCTCCATCGCCATGGCGCCGAAACAAGCAGACAAGGGGAATAAATCCTTGTCTTCGTCGAGCGCGCCTCCGGCCGTCGAGCCGACGCTCGGCCGATCCCGGGTGCTCAATGACGAGGCCATGGATAAGGTGCGCCCAATGCTCGCTTCCAGCTTCAACGAGTGGGGAGAGACGGTGGCTTGGCCCGCGTCTCGCACTCGCATGGCCCGGGCTACTACTGAGGTCCCCATCTTCATAGATGCCCTCTGGGCTGGCCTGATTCCTCCCTTCTCCGCCTTCTTCAACGCGGTGCTCGAGCATTATCAGATCCACATGCTGCATCTCGACCCCCAATCTGTGACCCTTCTCGCTATCTTCGCCTTTCTGTGTGAAGCCATGATGGGCATCGCTCCTTCGGTGGCCTTCTTCCGTCATTTCTTCTCATTGCATCTAATTGACGCTTGTCAGAGCTCGGGGTGCATGAGCTTCCAGACCGTGGCCGCGACGGCGAGCGCGGGGATTGACTTTGAGCTTCCTTCATCCACGAGCGAGTTCCGGGCACGATGGGTGTTTGTCGACGCCGGTATGCTCAGTCCTCTGCTCCATGCTCCGGCGGGGCCTGCTGTTCCAAACTCCGGTTGGAGCCATCAGAAGCTCACGAGCCCCCGCCTCGCTCCCGTCTGGGCCAGGCTGAGGAGGTTGAAGGACCGCGGCGTGACTGCGCCTATGGTGGTGAAGGAGTTCGTCAAGCGCCGAGTCGCTCCGCTTCAGCACCATTCCCGCCCGATGTGGGCCTTGCTCAGCAGTCAGGACCACATGAGGTTTCAAGAGGAAGGGCTTCCTCTTAAGACGCGGGAGACGGTGCTTATGATCCTGACGGGTACCCCTCTGCCGGACGACATGCCCAGGAAGAGTTGTCTGCTGTATCGTTGTGAGAACAAGGATGAGTTTGCCACGAGCATGCCCTCCTTTGATGAGTGGGGCCTGCGCCCGATCGGCCTGGTGGGGCCCCGCGAGAACCCCGTCGATGTGGTCCCATTCCTCGCCACCGGTGCCGAGCTCGCCCCAAGTGAGGGTGCAGGAGGGCGAGCTCCGACGGAGGCCGGCGGCCCAGGCGCTGAAGAGCACATGCCGCTCGGTGGTCCGGGGGCGTCGTCCTCGGGAGCTCGCGATCCCTCCCCCGGGGCGTCGGTCACTGAGGCGGCGCAGCATGCGGTTCCCGAGGTCAAAGGCCCCGAAGCCTCGCGAGGTCGTAGCGAGACGGCGCCCGACTGTTCACCACAGCCAGGCACCCCTGAAGTTGTCCCTCCAAGCTCTTCTTCGGCCCCGGCTCGCACTGGCCATCACGTCCAGCGCTTCGGTCGGCTTTGCATGGACTTCGAGGAGCTCCACAAGAGGAAAGGACCCCCGAGCAGCAACAGCATATTCGGGCCGTTGAAGCGGCGAAAGTACTTTGCTGTCGACGAGTAAGTACTGCACCTTGTGATTTCTTGATTGCTGCCTTCCTTCTTGACGCTAGCTCTTCAGGACCCCTTCTGCTAGGGTAGTTGGGTCCCTCGTGAAGCAATCCTCGCCTTCCTCGGCACCCCCGCTGGCCTTGTGCACCCCGAGCCAGTGCACCGCGCCTGGAACCGGGTCGGCAAAGGGAGTGCGCTCGCCTTCCTGGAGCCTTGAATCTGTGGCTTCGCTGCCCTTCCTGCACGGTCTGGCTTGGAGCCTGGCGGGCATTCCCCGATCTCCTCCTTTGGTTATGGATAGCAACTGGTTGGCTTTGTCCTTCGGGTCCTCCTCAAGCAGCGGGCCACGTCCGGCCGAAGCTTCTCGCGAGGTCGGGCCGGCGCCTGGAGCGGCACCAGCCCCCAGCCCCCTGCCGAGAGGCGGTGGGCCACTTGCTGTCCCGCCTGCAGCCCCCGAGGTGGAGGACGAGGTGGGCTGCGTGTTCGAGTCTGAGCGCGGGCGAAGCGTCGTTCTCCATGAGCTCTTCCAAGAGGCGATGGGCGCGATGAGCCGACTTGGTGAAGAACTTGTGGGCGTCGACTCGCGCCTTGAAGCTGAAGGTCTCCGGCTGGTGGAGGAATGGCGTAAGCTGAAAGTGGCCATCAATCTTGGCCGCTATCAGCGTGATCTCGACAATGCGAAGGCCGAGGCGTCCCTCAAGGTTTCCCGCGAAGCTTGCTCCCGAGCCTTGGAGGAGGCTCGCGAGGCTGCGGCGAAGCGCGCATGGGAGCTCCAGGCCTGGAGTGCGTCCCTCGAGCAGCAGGTGGATGCACGCAGGGCCGCCCTTGCGTCACTGAGGGGGAGGAGGTCCGGAGGCGTGAGGAGGCGCTGGCTCTGGAAGCCGTGGAGCGCAGCCTTAACCTCGAACAAATGGAGACGAGGGAGCGTCAAGTTGCTCAGGCGGAAGATGCCGTCGGGGCTCGCGAGGCCAGGGTCCAGGAGGAAGTCGGTGTCACGTCCCTAGCCTTGCTATGCACCTGGACTAGCTTGGTTGTTGCATCATGTCTAAATCTATTTGAAAGCTGAAACGGGGATTGCTCAAACCCCTAGCACCAAAACAATGCAATAGGTTCAACTTAAAAATATTTTCAATGAACCCAAAATGCCCTTCAAAAATGTTCATAATATATGGAACAAGATGAAAACATAAACCAAAAATGGTGGACACTTTTCCAGGACATAAATGGGCTTTGAATTAATCCAATATGTATTTGAATTGGAGCTTTAAAATTCTATAAATATTTTTACAGCTCCAAATATTTTGAAAACTTTCTGAGGTTCTCTGAAATAATTCAGTTAGTGCCCATAAGAAGTTTCAGAATTTTACAAATGGTTTAGTGTCAAAACTAAATCAAAACATAATAGCAAAAATAGAAAACAGAAACAGAAATAAAAGAGAGAGGGAGAGAGAGCAAACTCACTTGGCGCTTACCTGGCCTGGCCCAGCACGGCCCAAACCAGCTGGCCGACGCCAGTCGTCGTCTCCACCGCGCCAGAAGGACGCCGAGCGTGTGCTCGCCATGCGCACACATGCGCCCGTGCCACCTCCTGCCTGCTAGCTTGCGTGGCGCCGCGGACAGACCCGCGAGAGCCGTCTGGATCGCTCTGACCGCCCCGCCATTCTCCCCCTCGTCTCCCTCTCTGCCCGAGTGGAGCTCGTCGACGCCGCTCGCCGTTGCCGTGGCCATCGAGCCCCCCTCGCCTAGCTAGGATGCCCAGCAGCTCCGCCACCTGGCGCTACGCCTCTCCACCGAAAGAAGCCACTCCGGACGCCCTGCAACGACTGCATCGTCATCGTCTTCGAGCTTCGGCCGCCGGCAACCCCACCGTCGATTCAACGCCGTCCGTGCCTCCCCGAGCTCGCCGAGAAGCTCTTCGTGACCGCGGTGAGCCCCCGGTCATTTCCCCCTAACCCTGCCCCCGTTTGGTTGCCGTAGCACCGTTCCCCACGAGCACCGAAGCCGCCGTCCACCATTGCCGCTACACGCATAGCCTCCGTGCTCCCCTGGCCTCACCGTGCTGCTCTTAGTGCTCCCCGTGCCTAGCAGGTGCTGCCCATCCCCTCCATTTGCTCACTGATACACCATAGCGACGCGCCCGTGCACCACCGAACACCACCGCCGCCAAAGCTCGACGCCGGCATGAATTCCGGTGACCCCGCGACCTCTCACTTGGTCCTTTGGATGCGCAAGAGCAAGGGCTATGCCCTGGTACCCTCAGCGCGCTGACCCGACGCCTCTAGCGCAAATCCGGCGCGCCCCGCCGTGTTCTGTGGTCGCCGCCGGCTGAACTCCGGCGAGGTCGACGTGGTCCCATCATTAGCAGCTAATGACATCGCTAATTAACCCTAGAGCCACTTACAGACGGGCCCCACTTCCTAATTAACAACGGCTTAGTTTTGTTTAGACTAAACTAACCCCGCAGGGCCCACAGGTCAGTTTGACCTGGCCACGTCACCTGTTGACCGACCCCACACGTCAGCGCTGACTTGCTGACGTGGCTGTTGACCTGACCCCACCTGTCAGTGACCCAGACAACACTGTGTGACTGACCAGTGGACCCCACTGGTCAGGTTTGACCTGGTCAGCCGCAGTTGACCTGCTGACGTCACAGTGATGCAATGATGACGCAGTTAATAATTTTCTGTATTTAAATCAATTTAGAAAATCCAAAAAAAGGCTTAAACTTCTAAAAATCATATAAATTCAACCGTAGATCCAAATGAAACAAGTTATATATGAAAAATTATCAGAAAAATCCAATCTTTCCATCTGCACTGGTTTCATGCATGTTAGAGCAACTTAACCTTGCTGTTTAGGACAAATCATGTAAATGGCATTTGAATTTCCACATATGGAGTTTGAATTTGAATCTTGGATTCAAACCAACTCCATTTAATATGTTGCTAGTTGCATTAGCTCAAAACACATTCATATTGCCATGTCATGATCATGCATCATATTGTGCATTGCATTGATTGTATTTCTTCTCTGTTGCCGGTATTTGTTCCCTCTCGGTAGACGATGCTCCGACGACTTGATCGATGACACCGATGAAGAACTATAATATCTTCAGAAGTGGCAGGCAAGCAAAACCCCCTTGTTCATTCCAATACAATCCCACTCTCTCGCTCCTGCTCTCTTTTACTGCATTAGGACAACAACGATTCATCTGTTACTTGCTGTGTTAGCTGAACCCCTTATCCTTTGCATGACCTGTCATTGCCACAGTAAATAGATGAAACCCACTAGCATGAGTAGGAGTTGTTCGAGCCCTGATGTGCCTACTCATTCATGCTTGTTTGTCATGCCTGCTATTGCTTAGAGTTGTGCCCGGTCTGATTCATCGGGGATGAATCGGAGGTGTGTGAACATGTCCTACTGTGTGAGAGCTAAGTGTGTGAACACGATTTGGTAAAGGTAGCGGTGAGAGGCCATGTAGGAGTACATGGTGGGTTGTCTCATTGCAGCCATCCTCAGGAACTGAGTTCTGTGTTTGTGATCCATGAACAGTTACTACCACACATTGGGCTCCGGGCGCTCCAAGCTCTCTCGACTTATTAATCAACCTGATCTCTGTCCAGGAGTTGCAACTAGTTTCTGGTGTTTGTAGGTAGTGTTAGTACTATACCAAGTGGCACCCGGTACAGGTGGGCTTGGGACAGACTAGGCACCATGGCACGGTGTACCAAGCGTAGATCCATCCGTCGAGGTGGGCTTGGGAACCCTGTTCACATCGTTTGGGGCCGTGAGCGACACCCCGGCCGGATCTCCTTGCGGATGGAACCCGAATAGGCGATAAACCTTGACTAGAGACTTGTGTGGTTAGTCAGGTCGTGGCCGACTCCCTCGCCAGGCTTCCGCTTGAAGGTTGCCGAGGTACACGACGTGTACATGGTGGTAAGTGGCGAGAGCGTGTGTGACGAAGTACACCCCTGCAGGGTTAACATCATCTATTCGAATAGCCGTGTCCGCGGTAAAGGACTTCTGGGTTGCCTATAACAGTTCATAGACAAGTGAAAGTGGATACTCTAAAATGCACAAGATAAGCATGAGTGCTATGGATGGCGTTCTCGTAGGGAGACGGGAGCGGATCCATAGTGGTGTATTGATATGGTGAATATGTGGACTCGTGTGCGCCACCTCAAAAGAGTTACTTGCAGTCGTAGTTAGGATAGCCACCGAGTCAAAGCTGGCTTGCTGCAGTTAAACTCCACCACCCCTTTCTTGATACCCATGCATATGTAGGTAGTTCTGATGTAAGTCTTGCTGGGTACATTTGTACTCACGTTTGCTTATTTTATGTTTTGCAGAGAGACGTCAGTCTCGCTAGTAGTTCCGTGTGGACTTCGACGTTTAGCTTGATACCTCAGCTACGATCTTGTGCCCTCGGCAGGATCTGATAGATAGTCAGGCTTCTCAGCCTTTTTCATTTATAGATGTCTGTACTCAGACATGTTAAGCTTCCGCATGTGCTTTGACTTGTATGCTCTGAATGTTGGGTCATGAGACCCATGTTTGTAATATCTGGCTCTTCGGAGCCTAATGAATAAATACTTGAGTCGTAGAGTTATGTTGTGATGCCATGTTGTATTTACACACATCGAGCATATTGTGTGTATGATTGAAATGCTTGGTATGTGTGGGATCCGACAACCTAGTTGTTTATCCTTGGTAGCCTCTCTTATGGGGAAATGTAGTCTTGTGCTTCCATGAGCCATAGTAGTCCGCTACAGCCCGGTTCACCGGAGTCCTGCTAGCCCAGCACTACTGCTCCGGAACACTTGACTGGCCGGCATGTGATTCACTTCGTTCCTGTGTCTGTTCCTTCGGGGAAATGTCACGCGGTGACATCTGGAGTCCTGCCTAGCCTGCTACAGCCCGGGTTCCTGGAGTCCTGTTAGCCCAGAGCTACAGCCCGGATTCGCACGCTGCTGACCGACATGCTCGATGTTGATTCATGTATGCCTGTCCCCGTAAGTTAGTGCCACTTTGGGTTCACGACTAGTCATGTCGGCCCGGGTTCTCTGTCATATGGATGCTAGCGACACTATCATATACGTGAGCCAAAAGACGCAAACGGTCCCGGGCCATGGTAAGGCTACACCCGTGCGAATACCGTGCGTGAGGCCGCAAAGTGATATGAGGTGTTACCGGCTAGATCGATGTGACTTGGAATCTGGGTCCTGACAGCTTTGGTATCAGAGCCTGACTGCCTGTAGGATTACCAAGCCAAACTGGTCAACGTTGAGTCTAGAAATGCTTTAGTTATATAAGGGAATTGATTGTGGAAGGGAACGTAAGGCTCTTTTTACTCCTTTACCTTATAGCCTTCTGATCTGAGTCAGCCTCTTCTCTTCTACGGGGATTAAGAACTAGGCTTCTCATCTTTCTATCAGGATCACGTGTTACTAATCCGTAGACTCGTAGGATTGTTGGTCTGAAGCCTCGGTTCAGTTTCTACTACTTCCATGTCTTGACAGTTGATCCCGGAACCTTGATATTGTGCTTCTAAGTGGTTATGCCACCATTTTTGCAGGAAGTCTCAAATCCTTTGAGCATTTACAGCCGTTATGCTGTCCGAGTCACCCCAGGTTTCTAAATCGTCTTATGCGTTTGCAAATCCCTTCTTTCCGTTCCCGATGTTCCTTGGGCCAGATTAATCACACTAACCAGTGTGTTGAGGTACTCCGTTACCTCGTCATATATGTTGGAGCTATTATTATGACCCTAGGTGTCATAGAGGACCACCCAGTAATCTAGCAATGCTTTGTATCCCAAGTGTGATGATTCTGGCCATCATTCCCGAAAGCATCCCGTATGATGCTATTTAGTAGTAGGTATTCTACTCCTGGGTTCTTGACTCGAGACTCACTCTACTTACCTCGTGTTGATAGTGTTGCTCGTACCTTTAGGATATTAGTAACCCTTGCGATAGTCCTCGAGGTCTGTGGTATATCGTTCTTCCAATACCATGAACCACTATGGCAGAAGTTCTTTGAACCGAAAGATCACAACCAGAGTGCTCTTGACGAGTTCTCCATTCACATTGTGAATCTGCCAGTCCTTACTCCTCTGCATGGGTTATCTGGAAGAAATATGTTGAACTTGTTTGACATACTAAATTTATGCATCCGCAACTCAGAAAACCATATGTTCCTTTGAGTTGTCTCTCTTTAGTTGTATTCTGACCTCTGTCTATCAATTGATAGTCAGGACTAGTTGTGCATCTGTGTTATCGATGCCTATTATTCTTGTGGTCCGTCAAGCCATTCTATTCCGGAATGACTAGGAGAAACAAACTCCAGTACCTCATCAATTTCGAGGATTGGGTCAAGTAGTTGTATTCCGCAGATCAAATTGCCAATCTAGCCTTTGATCTGTTCTACCTTGGAATGTCACCCTCTTTCCTATCAAGAATGACGTGAGAATTTCACAATCTCTCATGAATTCTTGATGTAGTGATACTTCTCGCCATCATTATTCATCTCTCGGTCTCTGTGTTGGTTGTAACCGGAATGCTGATAAGTGAACTGTGATGTGTGAAATCAATACTCCTAGCAACCGTGTTGCTTGGTAGTTAAAGGACAATAATTTCATCCTTAGCGTGTTGGTTACTGAATCACATCCTAAGGTTGATCGTGCTACCTAGTCCATTTTTCCTGGTGCACCCTTTGATCAAGAGATAGGGTTGTATCAATCCCTTTCTTGTTGGTCACATTGTTTTACCCTGAAAAGCAAGATTGTTCTCGAGCTTAGTAACATATCGGTGGTTCGTGATTTTCCGAATATCCTCTCGGAAGTTTTACCAGGTTGTCACCTGACCGCTATGTTGAGCTCGCGATCAAGTTGGTTTTCCAATAAACCACTCTTTATCCAAGGATCTGTGTTGGATACCCCTGAGCTAGTTGGTTAAGCCAAACAACAACTTGGAGAGTTGGAAGATAAAAGCTTTCCTGGCTTAGTTCATCTTAAGGGATATCTTGTATGTGTGTTGAAGAAAGATGTTATATTCATTGATTGATCCTCGTGATGAATTGTTGGATCTATTGTCTTGTCCAAACTTTGATTGAGTATGGGCTATCATCAAATCAAATCAGAACCAACGATGTTCGTAATGTTGTCTTACTCGTGGTTGATCCTTTGAGCATACACCATTACATCCTTTGGTCTGATCAATGCTATCACTGTGTTCACATGTTGGTGGAATTTCATCTATATGGAAGCTTGGATGGATTGTTGTTGAGCCCATCGACAACATTCTTATCTTCTCCATGACTCGTGTTGAACATTAAGTTAGTGTTGGAAACTTGTGCTAGCATTTTCTTCGTGCTATCTCATGAAGGATATGTTTGGATGGGAGAAGTGACTTTCTTTAATTCACATGCATTTGATGTAAGCTGTCGCCGTGGATCCGAGAAAGATTGTTTTTGTTTTCTCTGGAACCATCCCAAGTCAGTCATGCATGTGCGAAGTATTCTATGGTTTGATAGGCTCGCTACCTCCATTCTATATGTGTCCTAGGACACCAAGCCACTGATTGATTTGTTCAAGGAGAAGAAGTTTCTTCATAAGAGCTAATCATATGACTTATGTAAGGACTTCGTTATCCGCAATGATGGTTCCCAACCCGAACTCGGTAGTGTTTTATTAGACTACCATGTGGTCATGCTTGTCTAGGATAGTGTGTTCACAGGTGTGTAGCAGAACCAGCTCATGTTTTGGAGCTTGCTATCGTAGTTCATTTCCCGAGAATCTCGCAACATCATCTTGTCGTTTGTGTTGCAAAATTTCTTTTTCCAGACATGATGTCTGAATTGTTCCGTTACCAACCAGATCTGAATCTCAGGCAGATATGATGGTTGGAGCTATTCCAAGATCTATGATGTAGGTCCCGACAAGGTTGATGTTCTGGCCGACACACCTAGCCGGAAGATCTATCATTGTAGTATCTTGATTAAGCTATTTGACCATCTTCTCCATGAGGATTTCGTGTGACTTATTCTAGAAGTTGTTCCTTATGGATCCTTTGTGCTCCCGAAGTCAGACCTTTACTTGATGGCCATGTTGATGCTTTTAAGCATGATCGTGGTACCTAGAACGTCAAGGAGAACATTAGAAGCGGAATGCTAAATGTCTCTCAGTCGATCATCCAGATCTCGTTTCCTTGGCCTCGCTAAGGTGAAATCTGAGAAAGCGTTGTCTTTCTTTGCATCTGCATTGTCCATCACTATTTATCATGGTAGTAAGGTATGTTGCCAGGATCCTCGGCACGGATGTTGGTAAAACCTTGATGAATATGGAAATGCTCAAGTTCTTGAAAGCACGCTCGTCACTAGGTTATATCCTTGGTATCAACTGGAATGTGCCTTCCATTTGCCAAGTTGTTCTATAACCATAGTTTCCTTTCCAAATTGAGTGTGCCATTTCTTTTGAATTCTTTCAAACGATCATTTGTAAATTGCCTTACGCTGGTATGAAGAGTTTCAATGATCTCTGAATCAAAAGTAAATCTATGCAGCTTCAACTTCTCTTGGTCAACGAAATTTCAAAAAAAGTCTCCACTGGATCTCTTCCCGGGGGTACCCCTTCATTTCAGGTTAAGAAGATGGAAATTCTTTTGCCACTTAAGGGATATTTCTACGAGCCACCTTCCCTAAGGTGCCCCGTTCTGGAATCGTGGCAACTATCTCCTCGCTACTTTGAAACCATGCACCATCCTACCTAAGCGTGGGATTGTTGCCCACCAAATCAAATCTCATCGTTTGCTCTTCCATCCCTTTCGATGTGTTTTGTGTCTCAACTCGAGATGTTTCAACATCTCATTCCGCGAGTTGATCTTATATAGCTCGATCTTCGAGAAGGTCAATCCTGTAGAGTTCCCCTCTCTTCCGTCATCATAGTTGGATGAAGCTCTCGAAAGAAAAGATGTCAAGATCAAGATGATGCAATGAATCAACATCTTCGAGAAGAACAATGGGATCATGAAGATTATGTTACTTCGCGTTCCCCTTTCATCTTACCCTACGCTTGAATCTCAGGACGAGATTCTTTTTTAGTGGGGGTGAGTTGTCACATCCCTAGTCTGGCATGCACTTAGGCTAGCTAGATATGCTTGCATCATGTCTAAATTTATTGAAATTTGAAATGGGGATGAACAAACCCTAGCACCAAATGAACTCAACTAGGGTCAAATTCAAATGTTTTCAATGAACCCAAAATGCCTTCAACAATGTTTGATAATTTTGGCAAGGCTTTGAGTCCAAACCAAAAATAGTGAACATTTTTGTAGAATATTTTGGATCATTGGATTAAATCATAAAGTATTTGAATTTGGGCATTTAAATGCTATAATTATTCTAAATGCTCAGATTATTCTGAAATGATTTGAGGGCTGTTGGAAATAATTCAAAAGGTGCCCACAAATATTTTCAGGAGTTTTGGAAGTGATTTAGTATTTAAACTAAATCAAAACAAATAGCAAAATAGAAAACAGAAACAGAAATAAAAGAGAGAGAGAGCAAACTCACCTGGCGCTTACCTGGCCTGGCCCAGCACGGCCCAAACCAGCTGGCCGACGCCAGTCGTCGTCTCCACTGCGCCAGAAGGACGCCGAGCGCGTGCTCGCCGTGCGCACACACGCGCCCGTGCCACCTCCTGCCTGCTAGCTTGCGTGGCGCCGCGGACAGACCCGCGAGAGCCGTCTGGATCGCTCTGACCGCCCCGCCATTCTCCCCCGTCTCCCTCTCTGCCCGAGTGGAGCTCGTCGACGCCGCTCGCCGTTGCCGTGGCCACCGAGCCCCCCTCGCCTAGCTAGGATGCCCAGCAGCTCCGCCACCTCGCGCTACGCCTCTCCACCGAAAGAAGCCACTCGGACGCCCTGCAACGACTGCATCGTCATCGTCATCGTCTTCGAGCTTCGGCCGCCGGCAACCCCACCGTCGATTCGACACCGTCCGTGCCTCCCCGAGCTCGCCGAGAAGCTCTTCGTGACCGCGATGAGCCCCGGTCATTTCCCCTAACCCTGCCCCGTTTGGTTGCCGTAGCACCGTTCCCCACAAGCACCGAAGCCGCCGTCCACCATTGCCGCTACACGCATAGCCTCCGTGCTCCCCTGGCCTCACCGTGCTCTTAGTGCTCCCCGTGCCTAGCAGGTGCTGCCCATCCCCTCCATTTGCTCACTGATACACCGTAGCGACGCGCCCGTGCACCACCGAACACCACCGCCGCCAAAGCTCGTCGCCGGCATGAATTCCGGTGACCCCGCGACCTCTCACTTGGTCCTTTGGATGCGCAAGAGCAAGGGCTATGCCCTGGTACCCTCAGCGCGCTGACCCGACGCCTCTAGCGCAAATCCGGCGCGCCCCGCCGTGTTCTGTGGTCGCCGCCGGCTGAATTCCGGCGAGGTCGACGTGGTCCCATCATTAGCAGCTAATGACATCGCTAATTAACCCTAGAGCCACTTACAGACGGGCCCCACTTCCTAATTAACCACGGCTTAGTTTTGTTTAGACTAAACTAACCCGCAGGGCCCACAGGTCAGTTTGACCTGGCCACGTCACCTGTTGACCGACCCACACGTCAGCGCTGACTTGCTGACGTGGCTGTTGACCTGACCCCACCTGTCAGTGACCCAGACAACACTGTGTGACTGACCAGTGGACCCCACTGGTCAGGTTTGACCTGGTCAGCCGCAGTTGACCTGCTGAAGTCACAGTGATGCAATGATGACGCAGTTAATAATTTTCTGTATTTAAAACAATTCAGAAAATCCAGAAAAAGGCTTAAACTTCTAAAAATCATATAAATTCAACCGTAGCTCCAAATGAAACAAGTTATATATGAAACATTATCAGAAAAATCCAATCTTTCCATCTGCACTGGTTTCATGCATGTTAGAGCAACTTAACCTTGCTGTTTAGGACAAATCATGTAAATGGCATTTGAATTTCCACATATGGAGTTTGAATTTGAATCTTGGATTCAAACCAACTCCATTTAACCTGTTGCTAGTTGCATTAGCTCAAAACACATGCATATTGACATGTCATGATCATGCATCATATTGTGCATTGCATTGATTGTATTTCTTCTCTGTTTGCCGGTATTTGTTCCCTCTCGGTAGACGATGCTCCGACGACTTGATCGATGACACCGATGAAGAACTATAATATCTTCAGAAGTGGCCAGGCAAGCAAAACCCCCTTGTTCATTCCGATACAATCCCACTCTCTCGCTCCTGCTCTCTTTTACTGCATTAGGACAACAACGATTCATCAGTTACTTGCTGCGTTAGCTGAACCCCTTTCCTTTGCATGACCTGTCATTGCCACAGTAAATAGATGAAACCCACTAGCATGAGTAGGAGTTGTTTGAGCCCTGATGTGCCTACTCATTCATGCTTGTTTGTCATGCCTGCTATTGCTTAGAGTTGTGTCCAGTCTGATTCATCGGGGATGAATCGGAGGTGTGTGAACATGTCCTACTGTGTGAGAGCTAAGTGTGTGAACACGATTTGGTAAAGGTAGCGGTGAGAGGCCATGTAGGAGTACATGGTGGGTTGTCTCATTGCAGCCGTCCTCAGGAACTGAGTTCTGTGTTTGTGATCCATGAACAGTTACTACCACACATTGGGCTCCGGGCGCTCCAAGCTCTCTCGACTTATTAATCAACCTGATCTCTGTCCAGGAGTTGCAACTAGTTTCTGGTGTTTGTAGGTAGTGTTAGTACTATACCAAGTGGCACCCGGTACAGGTGGGCTTGGGACAGACTAGGCACCGTGGCATGGTGTACCAAGCGTAGATCCATCCGTCGAGGTGGGCTTGGGAACCCTGTTCACATCGTTTGGGGCCGTGAGCGACACCCCGGCCGGATCTCCTTGCGGATGGAACCCGAATAGGCGATAAACCTTGACTAGAGACTTGTGTGGTTAGTCAGGTCGTGGCCGACTCCCTCGCCAGGCTTCCGCTTGAAGGTTGCCGAGGTACACGACGTGTACATGGTGGTAAGTGGCGAGAGCGTGTGTGACGAAGTACACCCCTGCAGGGTTAACATCATCTATTCGAATAGCCGTGTCCGCGGTAAAGGACTTCTGGGTTGCCTATAACAGTTCATAGACAAGTGAAAGTGGATACTCTAAAATGCGCAAGATAAGCATGAGTGCTATGGATGGCGTTCTCGTAGGGAGACGGGAGCGGATCCATAGTGGTGTATTGATATGGTGAATATGTGGACTCGTGTGCGCCACCTCAAAAGAGTTACTTGCAGTCGTAGTTAGGATAGCCACCGAGTCAAAGCTGGCTTGCTGCAGTTAAACTCCACCACCCCTTTCTTGATACCCATGCATATGTAGGTAGTTCTGATGTAAGTCTTGCTGGGTACATTTGTACTCACGTTTGCTTATTTTATGTTTTGCAGAGAGACGTCAGTCTCGCTAGTAGTTCCGTGTGGACTTCGACGTTTAGCTTGATACCTCAGCTACGATCTTGTGCCCTCGGCAGGATCTGTAGATAGTCAGGCTTCTCAGCCTTTTCATTTGTAGATGTCTGTACTCAGACATGTTAAGCTTCCGCATGTGCTTTGACTTGTATGCTCTGAATGTTGGGTCATGAGACCCATGTTTGTAATATCTGGCTCTTCGGAGCCTAATGAATAAATACTTGAGTCGTAGAGTTATGTTGTGATGCCATGTTGTATTTACACACATCGAGCATATTGTGTGTATGATTGAAATGCTTGGTATGTGTGGGATCCGACAACCTAGTTGTTTATCCTTGGTAGCCTCTCTTATGGGGAAATGTAGTCTTGTGCTTCCATGAGCCATAGTAGTCCGCTACAGCCCGGGTCACCGGAGTCCTGCTAGCCCAGCACTACTGCTCCGGAACACTTGACTGGCCGGCATGTGATTCACTTCGTTCCTGTGTCTGTCCCTTCGGGGAAATGTCACGCGGTGACATCCGGAGTCCTGCCTAGCCTGCTACAGCCCGGGTTCCCGGAGTCCTGTTAGCCCAGTGCTACAGCCCGGATTCGCACGCTGCTGACCGACATGCTCGATGTTGATTCATGTATGCCTGTCCCCGTAAGTTAGTGCCACTTGGGTTCACGACTAGTCATGTCGGCCCGGGTTCTCTGTCATATGATGCTAGCGACACTATCATATACTGAGCCAAAAGGCGCAAACGGTCCCGGGCCATGGTAAGGCGACACCCGTGGGAATACCGTGCGTGAGGCCGCCAAAGTGATATGAGGTGTTACCGCTAGATCGATGTGACTTGGAATCGGGGTCCTGACAGTCGGCGCCGGGTGGCCGAGGTTTTGGCTGGCCTGAGGGTAGGTATGACTTGAAGCTGAAGCTGCGGCAGGAACGGAGGATGCGGGCAGGGGGTCGCTGCCTCTCAGGCCAGGTTGGATGAGGTGGGAGAGGCGTGGGGAGGACGGCTGCCGCGCTGGTTTACGGCGCAGGTGACTTGGCCTCCGCCCGCGCCGAGCTGCTTTCTCTTCGGAAACGGGTTGATGACGCTGAGGCCGTCGCGCGGGCAAAACAAGGAGGAAGTGCTCCAACGACGGACGCTGGAGCGCGAGCACGCCCCCATTCTTCAGGACCTCCGGAAACAGGGCTAATACTGCCCTGGGCACATCTGCGACGAGAATGCACCGCCTCCTCACTCAAATGACTGCGCCAGCCACCTGACCTTCTTCACCGATGTGGTGACGCGCCTGGAAGCCCGGTCTGACAGGGCTGCCGGCTCGTGGAAGAAAGAAGCCGGGGCCTGCTCGGGTGCGCGTTCTCTCGCGTCTTTAGCCACCTCAGGAACACCTTTCCCTGACTTCGACTTCGACGCCGCCATTTCCCCCGTGCCGCGGGCCGTCCGGGTGACCTGGGCGCGGTGGGTGGAGGACAACGTGGATGCGCTGGTCAGAGCCTTCGCTTCGACGATGATGCGGTGGTGGTCGTCGCAGACGAAGGCGATGTGGTAGATGATGGGGACGCCGGCGCTGGTGATGGCGGCGGCGGTGCCAACAACGACGTCAGCGACGCGAGCGGCGCGTCCGAAGATGAACGCGGAGGACGCGGCGAGCGACATATCCAGCTAATTCCTCATCCCTTTACTGCTTCACCCTGTATGCAAAAACTCGGGCGTGGCCCCTGAAGATTGTGAGAGCATTTTGGGAGGGGGAGCCCCTCATGTAAATGAATCATGATTTCCATCTCTCTGTGCTGAATCAAGGGTGCGTCTTGGCCGGCCATGAGTCTGATGGCAAGTCTTGCCGCTGCGGTTTACCTTAGCTGGGGCAGGCCCTGAATCGTATTGTAGGGTCGAGAGTCACCGCAGGGCTCCTGAAGGGTCTGCTGACCTGCCCGGGAGGGCCTCGTGAGGTTCCTGCGCCGATCGATGCCCGTGTCTCGCATGCTGGGCCCAGCCCCGCTCGCGAGGGGGCCGCGAGGGGGAGGCGGCAAGCGTGAGCTCGAGAACAAGGTAAGAACCAGATGGCAAGAAATCGCTTTGAACGAGAAAATGCACCCCCTGCAGGCATCGATAAAAAGCTTGACTTCAACTTAAATCCAAATCCAGAAAGCAAGGTTGTAGAAGAAAAGATTCAAAGCAAATGGCTGCATCCGGCGCCTAGTCTAGTCTTCAGGTCTTCAAGTCTTCTCACCAGCGCGGAGCTAAGTGCTGCCACTAGGTGTGGGAGGGAGCCCCAGGGCCTGAGGCCGGCACCCCTGAGACTCCGGGGCGTGTACAGCCCCACTCATTATTACGTGAGAGTGTCACGGGCGGCGAGCTTCACAGGCACTGGCCTTCTTCACAGGAACCGGCCTTGCTTCATATCGCCAGACGAGGGCCCCGCCTTGCGCCTCCCTCGACCACCTTTGAGCCGACCAGCAACCTGGACGACACAAAGGGGGGAAAGGGGACGCCAGTGGTGCCACCGGCGACCACGGGTCCTCTGCCGGGGGAAGGCTCGCCGGCACCTCCCCGGCAGAGGGCCTACCTCCGGGCATTGCCTGGCTTCGCGTGACGTGGGGAGGGGCCTTGCTCCTGGCTCCCTCCTCTTGGCACCCAGCGTGATTCCCCCGGTGGAAGGGATGCTGCTGCGCCGGGGTCGCCGACCGATGCCGTGACCTTATTCACTTGCAGCCCATGGTTAGTGTCGGCGTTCTGGGAACAAGGGTCCCCAGACTTGCCTGCCTGCCGCCCGCGGCGTGGTTAAGCAAGCAGGTCGTACGACCCATCTTCATCAACAAGGCATCCAAGACCCTCGCGAGGGTCCAAGCCTCGCGAGGCGGACGACGCAAGACCTCCTCGGGAGTGGCCTAGCCAGGCAGGCTCACGAGGAGCGGAGATATCAAGGCGTGGCAAAACCTCACGAGGCCCTCGTGACGTGAGCCATGATGAACGATGCCAGGCAGGCGCCAGCGCGCGCAGCGTCCTTGTTTCCTCTTTGGTGCTAAGGAGGCCAGCGCAGGCGTGGAGTGCCGAGGCATCAGGCAAAGGTTGCTATATTGGTGCAACGAGACCAAGACCAGGAAGACGGCAAGGCGGAGGTCATCGTGGAGCCCAAGACGGCGTCACCACCAGAGCTTTCCGCAGGCGAAGACCACTTTTGTCAGGATAGCTTGTACTAGTTGTCCCCCTTCAAATTTGCCCGCCGTTGTTGGCTCCCTTCCCGCTCGATATTTGGGAAGAGGACCGGGGCCTATATAAGTAGAGCTAGCCATCATAGTAGAGGCATCTCATCTTAGCTTGATCCAATCTGATCGAGAGCCTACCCTAGCCACAAGAGCACCCCAACCTCAGGAGGCTGTTCTTCCCTTGTACTGTTCATCATCAGCCCTAGAGGCAATCCACCACCACCACACTGGAGTAGGGTATTACACCACAATGGTGGCCCGAACCAGTATAAACCCCGTGTCTCTCTGTGTTGCGAGTTCGTCCGCGAGATCTTAGCGAGCTAGGGCGTAGATCGGTAGGAGGGAAAGACTTCACGCGCACCCCAGTGTTCGAACCATAAGGGTTTGCCGGAACCCCACATCCGACATTTGGCGCACCAGGTAGGGGTGCACCGTAGCTTCCCTTCCATCAGTTCGTCGCTCCGTCGTCTCCATGGCGGATGCTCGCCGTGCTCAGGCTGAGCGTCGGGCTGCCCTCACCGCCCGCGTCGCTCAGACGGCTCCCGTCGGAGGGCCACCTCGTCGTTCTCCGTCTCCCGCCGCCAACGCTACCACCGGCCCAGCGGGGAACGAGCAGCAGGCGTCATTGCTGCATCCTTCGGTGCGGCAGGATGGCCGCACCGCCACTCCATCGCTGACCCCTGCCGGTTCTTCGTCTCACGCGTGCCGCGCTCCCATGGAGGCGCGGGCCGCGCTCCTCGCAGCGGACGAACTCTTGCGCTAGCGCCCCGTCGACGACTTCTATGAGGAGTGGCTCGACCACGTCGCCGAGCTCGTCCACGCCGCAGGGGGCTCTCCCGTGCCGTCCCTCTCTCTACCTCCCCCTCAACCAGCCATGGGCGACGAGGCTCATGGCGTGCCTCCACCACCTCTGCCCCAAGACGGCGCCTTGGCATCAAGGCGCGCGGCTCCGCGGCGTGATCCGCCGCGCCCGGTGCCCGCGCGCGAAGAGAGAAGCTGCCAAGAAACCCCTCGGCCGCGAGAAGCCGCACCTACGCTTCCCGTGCCGCCTCGTCAAGACCGCGCACGGCGCAGCGTGGGCCTCGTCAAGACCAAGCTCCACCTCCGAAGCAGGCCCCGGTAACCACGGCCGGCTGCCTTGCCTTCACTCCCGAGCTGCGTAGCGTCGCGTGGCCAGGCAAGTTCAAGCCGGATCTGCCTCCTCGCTACGACGGCACCGCCGACCCCGCGGAGTTCCTGCAACTTTACGAGCTGAGCATCAAAGCAGCCAACGACGATGAAAAAGTCATGGCGAACTGGTTTCCCATGGCTCTCAAGGATGGAGCTCGCTCCTGGCTCCTGAACCTGCAGCACGGCTCGATCTCCTCCTGGGACGAGATGCGCGACCGCTTCGTTGCCAACTTCCACAACACTCGCTACCGCCCGCCGGCCACGGGTGACCTGCGCCGCATCAAGCAACAACCGGGAGAGACCCTCCAAAAGTACATCTAGCGCTTCAACAACACCTGCCTCAAGATCCCCAAGTTCACGGATGAGGCCATCATCTCCGTGTTCTCAGACGGCGTCCGTGACGTCAAGATGAAGGAAGAGCTCGCCATCCATGAGGAGCTCTGCACCTCTCAGGAGCTATTCAACCTGGCGACCAAGTGCGCAAGAGCTGAGGACGGGCGCCTCTCTCTCCTTGAGCTGCTAGCCGCGGGCACAGAGGAGAAGAAAGCCAAGGCCAGGGACGTGAAGCGCAAGGAGGCAGCTGTGCTCGCAGCGGAGCCCGACACCAAGCGGGGCAGAGATCAAACCGAGTCTTCCAAGAATAGCCGACTGTTCTGCGCCTTCCACAACCTTAAGACCCACATCACCAGCGACTGTCAAGAGCTCAGAGCCATACGAGAAGGACGCTTCGGTCGATGCCCCGAGCGCAGCGACCGGGGCTACGGCCATGAAGGAGGACGAGGAGGCGGACGCTGGGACGATCGTGGCTCGCGCCAGGAATGGCGCGATAGGCCTCGCGAGGACCGCTGGCAGGACCAACCTCGCGAGGGCGCCTGGAGGGATCAGCCTCGTGAGGATCGTCCCCAAGGCAACGCTGGTCTTCCCCCGCTGCCGCCACCAAGAAGGAACGACGACCACCATCAGGACGAGGGGGCTGGGGGCTTCCAGGAGCCGCGCGCAATCGCCTGCATCTTGGGTGGTGCCCAGGCCCCAGCCTCTCAGCGCATCTTCAAACAGTTCGCTCGCGAGGTGAACGCGGTGCTCCCCAAGCTTGAGGACACGCGCCCGCTCAAGTGGTCCCGATGCGCCATCACTTTCAACTCGGCAGATCAGCTCAAGTGCGCGGCCACTGTCGGTGCCCTCCCGATGTTGTGTTCCCCAGTCATCAGCAATGTGCAGGTTACCAAGACCCTCATCGACGGCGGTGCAGGGCTCAACGTCCTGTCCGTCGACACGTTCGACAATCTCCAAGTGCCATATGAACAGCTCCAGCCCACCAAGCCCTTCTCAGGAGTGACCGACAGTTCCACCACACCGATAGGGCAGGTCCGCCTACCTGTCACCTTCGGGGAGCACAAGAACTACCGCACCGAGCTTATCGACTTCGACGTCGCGCACATCCGCCTGCCGTACAATGCCATCCTCTGGTATCCAGCCCTGGCCAAGTTCATGGCGGTCACCCATCACGGCTACAACGTCCTCAAGATGCCAGGAAGCGGAGGAATCATCACGGTCCCATGTGAAGAGAGGGATGCGGTGTGCTCACTCGAGCGCGCCTTCCAAGCTGCAGCAATTGATGACCCCGACAACAGAAGTGAAGGCCCTCCGGAGGCCATCCCCAAGAAGAAGAAGCCGCGCCACGCAGGACCTCAGGAGGATGGCGTCGCGGCAGGGGCCTCATCAGGATCAGCGTCCGTCCCAAGGGCGCCTCCCTCCATCGCATAGGAAGGCGCGCCCGGCGCCCTCCTCAGGCAGGGCTCGGGGGCTCTCTTCTGGAGGGCCTCAGACCTTGCCAACCTCACGAGGGAGGCGCTTGGGCACCACTTGGAAGTGTGCTTCGCGACACATGTTCCTCAGGAGAGCACAGGGCAGGGAGTGCCCACCACTCAGGAGTTCATCACCAAGACCACCCAGGAACTGCAAGACGTAAGAGCCATGCGCGGCGACTGCCGTTCACGAGGTGCAGCTCCCCATCCTGGCGAGGATGCTGGGCTGCGTGTCTGCATCGACATCCCAGGACTCAACTGGGCCACATCTCAGGAGCGCTTCTGGCCTTCACGTGTGGGCCGCTGCGAGGGCCCGCCACACAGCTACGTTCGCATGCCCTTCGGCTTGCCGAGCGTGGCGTCAGCCTATACGCGGGACCTGCGGCGTGTCCTGGCGGCTCAGGAGGCCAGGTACCACGCCGTCCTGGAGGAGATGGATACGGTCTTCAGGGAACCTCCCGAGCCCCAGAGCCTCCCGAGCCCCAGAGCCTCCCGAGGCTCAGGGCCCCGGTGGCTCATGAGTCATTTCTTCGACGCACGCCTTCAGCTGCACCAACTCTACTTCTTCTACAGAACCAGGTGACATCTTCCAAGCTCGTTTAGCTGGGAGCGCCCCTCGGGCTGCATTATTCCCAGGCCACATGGGTCCGTCCCTGTGGCATGTATCCCTTTTGCTTATGTCTTTAGCTTACCTTGCTGGGGGCGCCCCTCGGGCTGCATCATCCCCAAGCCGCTCGGGCTGGACCCAGTGGCATGTATCTTCCTGCATTTATCGAAGTTGATCTGCTCTCCATGCTTAACCTGCCAACTGCTACCACCTGCCCGATCATCGCCTCTCCCGGGGCCTCCACACAGGCACGACGCTAGTGCATGGGTCCGTCCCTGTCACATCGACAGACCTGAGCGGTCGAGCTCTGGCTCGCGGCACGCCCCGCGCACGCACCTCACCAGGCCCTCAGTGCCTTCACCTCATCCAGAGCAACCAGCGGCAGGCTGATAGCTGTAATGGCAAACCGTGTTTCTTTTTGTGCCGGTTCATAGGGATCCTGTGGGAAGGATAGCAGGCGGCACCGCGAGTCTCCTTTTCTCTCGTGCAATTCACTTGCGCGTTAAAAGGTGGGCTCCTGAGCATGGCGACTCAGGAGCTCTTACCGGCTCTCCAGCCCTCACCGGGACCTGAGGACGTAGAGCACTAAGGAGAGCATGAGGGGAGGGAAACTCGTATGGGTCGGCCCAGCTATGCCGCACGAGTAGACGCGCAGCCCTAGCGCAACGTCAGGATTCGCCATGAAGTCAACACGATAAGTCCCGCCCTCGGATCAGCTAAATGTTTGGGCTTAATGGTCCCTCATGCCTTGCCGCAACCTCGTCGTGGCCATGTTAACTCCCTTTCTCGCCTTACCATGGCTGCTTGAGCGCTAAGGGGGACCTCCTGAGCATCGCGCCTCAGGGGCTCTTACTGGACCTCGGGCCGCACACCTCCTGGCCTTGACCACGGCACGCGACCTGGCATACCAGCGACGGCTGTAGCCTGCCTGGGGACCGGGACCTGTCAGCGTAGAGCAACAAGCTATCGCTAGGAAAGAAAGGGGGGACCGAGCCTTAACGGGACATGCACTCACCAAGTTTTCATAACAACAAAGATAAGTACAAAAGACATTGCAGATCCTTACATGCCCCCACGGGGTGATTCATGATTCTTCGCAGGAAACAAAAGCTGATACTAAGGAGAATCCTATCTACACCCTTCCGTGGCGGACGCCATCATCAACAGTGGGCCACGGGAGGCCGGCGCCAACCCCATCCAGATCAGCGGCGGCCACGGCCGGACGCCGCAGCTCTGCTCCGAGCGCGGCGAGAGCTCGGGGGCACGTAGCTGTCATCGCTCGTCTCCGGAGTCTCGTAAAGCTCAGGAGAGCTGCTGGACTCCCAAGGGCTGCTGCTGCTGGAATGGCCGCGAGCGGAGCGCGCGTCAGTATGGCGCTCCACTCTGGAGCAGCACTCCAGGCGGCGGCCCTCGGTGTTGAAGACCTTGAGGAAGAGCGTGGAAGCGCCGTAGTACTCGAAGTGGATTGCGAGGGCACCCCTCGCACGGCAGACCCGTGCGGTCTCCTCCCAGCCGCGGGACATGAAGATCTTGCCGGTGGGAACCGCTTCGATCTCCGCTCCAGTCGGCGGAGTGTTGCAGTCGGCGTGCTGCAACCAAAGCTCGAGAGGCCCCCTTAGCGGCATCACGTCAGAGAAGAACCGCAGGAAGCGAATCCAGGAGCTCAGAGGCATCGGCGCCCATAGCACCAACTCGCGCGAGGAGTCCGCGGCGTGGATCCCAGGGGCGATGGCACGCGTCGCCATGGTGCGGCGACCCCGGACACGGCGTGGGCGGCGCTGCTCGTCGCTCCGTCCTCCCGAGCCCTCGGCTCGGGCGTACAAGGGTAGCGGGTACCCCGGAGGAGGCCGCTCGCACCAAGGCCTCGACACCACCTGCATCACCGCTTCATCACGGCGATGGATCAACCTCTTCTTCGGTGGAAGTGGCCCCGGATCATCACGGGGAGCCTTTCCTTTCTCTTCGGCAGAAAACCTTCTGATCGGCGCCATTGTTGTCAGCAGTGGAGCGGGGAGGAAGAAGCAAGCAAGCAAGGAAGAGATGGGCTATGGGGGCTCCGCCCCCTCCCCATTTATAGCAAGAGAAGGCCAACCGGCATCTCCCACGATCGTAGGTAATGATGGTTTTCCTTGCATGTCGTAGGGACTTGTCAGGGCAAGCAGTTGCCGAGGCAGCGTGGGGAAGCGGAGGCGCCCACGTCCAATCAACCGCCACGCGTCAACCAAGGCCGCGGGCTTTTGGGGCCCGCAGTGCTCTGAACTTGACCATTGGCTTCACCGTGAAGCCAAGCCCGAGCGCACCTTGGGCCCGGGGGCTACTGTTGGCGTTCTGGGAACAAGGGTCCCCAGACTTGCCTGCCTGCGGCCCGCGGCGTGGCTAAGCAAGCAGGCCATACGGCCCATCTTCATCAACAAGGCATCCAAGACCCTCGCGAGGGTCCAAGGCTCGCGAGGCGGACGATGCAAGACCTCCTCTGGAGTGGCCTAGCCAGGCAGGCTCACGAGGAGCGGAGATATCAAGGCGGGGCAAAACCTCACGAGGCCCTCGTGACGTGAGCCATGACGAACGACGCTAGGCGGGCGCTAGCGTGCAGCGTCCTTGTTTCCTCTTTGGTGCTAAGGAGGCCAGCGCAGGCGAGGAGTACCGAGGCATCAGGCAAAGGTTGCTATATTGGTGCAACGAGACCAAGACTAGGAGGACGGCAAGGCGGAGGTCATCGTGGAGCCCAAGACGGCGTCACCACTAGAGCTTTCCGCAGGCGAAGACCACTTTTGTCAGGATAGCTTGTACTAGTTGTCCCCCTTCAAATTTGCCCGCCGTTGTTGGCTCACTTCCTGCTCGATATTTGGGAAGAGGACCAGGGCCTATATAAGTAGAGCTAGCCACTATAGTAGAGGCATCTCATCTTAGCTTGATCCAATCCGATCGAGAGCCTACCATAGCCACAAGAGCACCCCAACCTCAGGAGGCTGTTCTTCCCTTGTACTGTTCATCATCAGCCCTAGAGGCAATCCACCACCACCACACTGGAGTAGGGTATTACACCACAACAGTGGCCCGAACCAGTATAAACCCCGTGTCTCTCTGTGTTGCGAGTTCGTCGAGTTCGTCCGCGAGATCTTAGCGAGCTAGGGCGTAGATCGGTAGGAGGGAAAGACTTCGCGCGCACCCCAGTGTTCGAACCTTAAGGGTTTGCTGGAACCCCACATCCGACAGTTAGCGTAAGCCTGCTCCTGAGAGATTAGTGGTACCCTGTAGTCGTTGTCGCTGGCGCAATCGTTGCGGTTCTCCGTTGGTTCCTGGAAGGCTTCAACTTCCAGTGTCCCTTTTTCCCACTCTTCTCCGAGGAACAAGCCAAGGTCGTCCTCCAGTGCGTACTCCTGGTCCATCATGCGGGGCACCTAAGCTTCCGGGGCTGTCACCCCGAACACCTCGCCGTAGTGCCCCACACTCCATGTTGCCCGGCCCTGCGCGGCGTCCTGAGGATGGTAACGCGGCATCCCACTGGAACCGTGGGGGTGACGCTTGCACCCATGCTCGTCGCGGGTGGCATGGGGGCGGTGGAGCCCCCGGCGCCGCCGGCCATGCTGGTGTTGACGAAACCCCCAGGCGCACCTGATGGCGCATGGTTGCGGCGAGGCCCGCCAAGAGACCCCGGCGTGGCTTGAGAAGGAAGTTGATAGCAGAAGGGCGGCGCTCCCGATGCCGGCGCATCCAGTAGCTCGGCAACGCGCTCCAGCAGTGCATCCCGGCCGCTCTCCATCAGTCGGCACCGCAGCAGCTCTCGCGCCACCATAAGCGCTGCCCGCATGTTTGCTTGCTCCCGCCGTGAATGCGGCGCTGTTGCTGCGGCGTGGCTTGCTGCCCTTGCAGCGGCTCGCACTTGCCATGGGGTGAGGGTGGACGATGCCTGGTCGCGCCGCCTGCCCCCCGCAGCACTGGATGGCGCTCGCGGCGCCTGTAGCGCGGGGTCGGGGTCTTCATGGGCAGGTGTCACCGCCCGGGCTGGCCAAGCTACCCAGCGGTCGAAATCAGCCCTTGGGTCGCCGGACATCGTGGCCATGGGGCGTCGGCAAGTCGATTGGCGGAGAAGAAGCTCCGGCGCACCCCTACCAGGCGCGCCAAATGTCGGATGTGGGGTTCCGGCAAAACCCTTAAGGTTCGAACTCTGGGGTGCACGCGAAGTTCTTTCCCTCCTACTGATCACGCCCTAGCTCGCTAAGATCTCGCGGACGGACTCGACAAACTCACAACACAGAAAGACACGGGGTTTATACTGGTTCGGGCCACCATTGTGGTGTAATACCCTAGTCCAGTGTGTGGTGGTGGATTGCCTCTTGGGCTGATGAAGAACAGTACAAGGGGAAGAACAGCCTCCTGAGGTTGAGGTGTTCTTGTGCTCTGTGGACTTGCGGATGAGGACTCGATCCGTCCCCCTAATATGGTGGCTAGCTCTACTTATATAGGCCCTGGTCCTCTCCCCAAATATTGAGCGGGAAGGGAGCCAACAACGGCGGGCGAATTTGAAAGGGGACAGTTAGTAGAAGCTATCCTGACAAAAGCGGTCTTCGCCTGCAAAAGGCTCTGGTGGTGACGCCGTCTTGGGCTCCACGGTGACCTCCATCTTGCCGTCCTACTGGTCCTGGTCTTGTTGCACCAATATGGAAGCCTTTTCCTGATGCCTCGGTACTCCGTGCCTGCGCCTGCCTCCTTAGCACCAAAGGGGAAACAAGGACGCTGTGCGCGCTGGCGCCCGCCTGGCACCGGTCGTCATGGCTCACGTCACGAGGGCCTCCCGAGGTTTGCCCCGCCTTGATATCTCCGCTCCTCGCGAGCCTGCCTGGAGAGGTTGCTCCTGAGGAGGTCTTGTGTCGTCTGCCTCACGAGGCTTGGCCCCTCGCGAGGGTCTTGAATGCCTTGTTGATGAAGAGGGGCCGTACAGGCCCGCTAGCATAGCCACGCCGTGGGCCGCAGGCAGGCAAGTCTAGGGACCCCCGTTCCCAGAATGCCAACATCTGCTCCGATTTAGCTACACTTCAGTCGACTGAATCGACATTTGGGTCAGTCGATTTTCAGGGGGGGGGCTCGCCGGAGTTAAGGAAGAACCAGCCACAGCGGGGAGGGGGCTCGCCGGAGAGGCACCCCACTATCTATCTTAGGGTTCAGGGTGGGGCGATGGTCGCCGGCGGTGGTGGGGCAGTGGCGTGGGGATCACCGGAGAAAAAGCTCAGCGCAGGGGTGGAGGTTGAAGACGAACTGCAGGCCCTTGATTTCGTATCCAATGGCTGGAAAATTGACTGACCAGAGATGAAAAAGTCAGCCTCACCCAGCCTGCTGCTCTACTCTTGCGCGCGCTGCTACTGCACGAGTAGCAGATACCGCTCTCGCTCGAGCCCCTGCAGCTGCTCCCCGAGATGCTGCTACAGGACCAGCTGCCCCGGCTCTCGCACGCGCTGCTGCTGCTACTGCTTTTCTGCTACTAGTGCATTCAGTTTCGACAGTAAAATTCAGTTTCGACAACAAAATTCAGTTTCGACAGTTAAATTCAGTTTTGACAGTTAAATTCAGTTTCGACAGTTAAGTTCAGAGATGAGCGGCTGATGTATTTTACATCTAGCACTTTGTGGTTATGTATTTTACATCATCTATTGGAGATGCTATTAGAATTCCACTCAGGTTAACGTTGTCTCTCTTGTCCTGCTTCAGCCTCACCGTCGTACAACTCACCGGAGCTGCTCCAACGACGAAACCCTCCATCACAGCGGAGCAGTACCCCGGGCTCCATCTCCAGACGCCTAAGATCTTCTTCCCCGCATCTGACAGCCAAATCAGCTGGAGCATCCTCACCGACCAACCCAATCACGCTGAGATCGACATGGCTTCGCCAAAGAGGTTATAC
This sequence comes from Triticum aestivum, assembly GCF_018294505.1. NCBI lineage: Eukaryota > Viridiplantae > Streptophyta > Magnoliopsida > Poales > Poaceae > Triticum > Triticum aestivum. Next base: position 386,730,924 of record NC_057808.1, on the reverse strand, counting down.
ACTTGTTGCATCTCTTTTTTACTCTACATGTTATATATATTGTCCACTGAGCACACCTAGTAACATGAAATACGATTAGTTTCTCCTACTATATGAAAAGCACTGAGGTACCAGGCAACTTAGCTAATCGTGATGGACTCTCTTGAATGCTGTCATTATGTATCTCTCCGTGTTTGAGCTGTGCATTTGTAGATGGGCCTGGGAGTTGAGCTAGTAGGGCAGTGGCCTGGGTCCAAAGTAGTACAAGTAGCACAAAAACATTTTTTGAGTGTAGGATTTTCCATGCTCAAGCCTGCCTACTAGAATTGTCAGTGCTTGAAAGGAAAAGTGAAGGAAAACATAGGAATTGGGAAGTTTCCTATGGTACTACTATTCATGCATTTGGTTCAAAGGAATGGAGCAAAGGAAAACTGTAGGATTTGTTCCTTTAGTGTCTCCTTGAAAGAAAGACCGTAGGAATTTTAATATCCACTTGTGCTCCTTTTCAAATTCCTATTCATGAAGCACAAGAATAAGAGATAGTAGCATAATAACATTATAACCATAATTTTTCTTGTGGTTTGACTTAATCTCACCATGCTTCTTTGCATCCTATAATCTTCCAATTTTTGTAAACCAAACACCCAGATTGGCAGAAATCCTGTGTTTTTAAATTCTCTATTTTGCACGTGCATTCCTATCCTATTCCAATGTATTTCCCATCCCTGCATTGTTAGAATCCTCAAAGTCAAACAAGCCCTTACACAATTACTTCTGTTACAGATATGTGTCAAAGAAAACCTTGTGTGGTTTGTCCCGCTCCTACTGCGCTGTGTTCCACCCCAGCTCAGCTGCTCCAACGACGGAAGGGTTCACCACACCAGGGATCCGCTCTCTAGACTATCTTTCGCCGCCTTAGATCTTCTTTGCCGCCGCCGGCAGCCACGACAACTGCATTACCATCATCAACTGAGCAAATGACCTTGAGGACTACACGGGTCCGCAAGAGATGTCGCACTCTTCCGTGTCTGCTTACGTTATGCATCGCTTAATATGATGACATGCTACTTTATCGTCCTGTTCACCTATTAGACTCTGAGTCAGGTCCAAACTAATGCTGAAACTTGAGTTTTTAAATGGTTGTGGGGTACATATTGGGGCAGCAATCAGTACTATCTGTCTACTATCTTGTTAATCTCGGGTGCCTACTATGAGTTTCATGTTGGGTGCAAACAAACATTAAAGGAGCCATTATCTGTATTTTCTAACTAAAGCTATTATCTGCATGCTACCATTGGTTTTGGGTCTCTCCACAGTTTGCTACCATCACTCTGGATTTGTGCATGCACTCCTTACATAATCTCACTATGTTTTATTCCTATGCATGTCAATTATTGTACACAATGGAACTAAACATGTAGAGCAAAAGAGACGAGCCTTGCGTGGCAATAAAATTTCATGCAGACACCGCTCCATGGTGGGCACAAAGGCAGCCCCCCTCCACCCATTTCGGATTGTAATCAAGAGGAAGATAACTGTTCTAAGGGGGATTCAGAAGGAGAAGACCACTCCTATTTACCCACTGAGGTCTTCGCTCTAACTTGGCATGCTAATATTGGTAATATCATGCATATGGTGCCTTGAATTGCTTACTTTATACATCAAATATGACATCTGCTTAGTTTAGACATGCTTTGTGTGAATGACATATGTTCAGTTTCTTTATCGTATATGTGAACCATGCAATGCCATCTTGTTTAGCCAGGCATCATATATGTGAATTTTGCAATGCCACCCTGGTTAGCCAGTCATCTTATATGTGAATTATATCATGCCATCATTTTTTTATTATGTATTAAATTTGTCAACAATTTTAGTACATTCAATTATTCTTCCTGTGGATCAGCCATTCGACACGGTCATGGAAAAATCTGGAGTGGAAACAAGGTCTTCACAGCAGGCAATGCTATCTGATGAAGCGCATGTCTTGCTGGTTACGGATAGCTCCTCAGAGGAGGATTCAGTAACAGATGACCAGTCTTATCCCCCCCCCGAGGTGCATGCTCTAACTTGGCAGGGTTATGTTGCTCATATCGTGTGTATCGTGTCTTGCATTGCTATGTCATTTGCTTATTAGACATGCTTTGTGTGAATGCCACCTGTTTAGTGTCTAATTACCATATATGTGAATTATGCAATGCCATCTTGTTGCAAGACATGGTATATGTGAATTATGCAATTCTATCTTGTTGCAAGGCATTATATATGTGAATTATGCAATGCCATCTTATTGCAAGACATTATATATGTGAATTATGCAATGCTATCTTGTTGCAAGGCATTATATATGTGAATTATGCAATGCTGTGATGTTTAGCCAAGCGTCATATATGTGAAATATATCATGCCGTCCTTTTTTTGTATTTCTCATTGCATTTGTCGACAATGTTTGCATATTCAACTGCTCTTCCTGTGCATCCGCCATTTGAATTGGTGATGGAGAAATCTGGAGTGAAAACAAGGTCTTCAGAGCAGACAATGCTACCTGCTGAAGTAGATATCTTGCTGGTTATAGATAGCTCCCCAGAGGAGGATTCAGAGGCAGATGACCAGTCCTATTACCCCCCTAAGCTGTATGCTCAAACTTGGCAGGGTTATATTACTCATATCATGCATATGTTGTATTGCAATGCTTAGTTTTTACATCATATACACAATATTGAATGCCATCTCCTTAGTTGACACATCATATATGCGATTACCCTCTGCTCACTTGCTTAGTATATAAATCATATATTTGAATTATATCATGCCATGATGTTTACATAGACAACATGTATTTGAATTATGGCATGCCAACCCATTTTCTAAAGACATAATATAGTTATATCATCTCATCCTGTTTACATAGTCATCATATTTTAAATTATGTCATTCTATCCGTGAATTATATCATGCCATCATGTTTCCATCGACGGCATGTTTGTGAATTATGGCATGCCAACCACTTTAATAGACACATCGTATAGTTATATCATGTCATCCTGTTTACATAGTCATTGAAGTATGTCATTCTATCCTGTTTAGTTAGCCATCATACATGTGAAATTGTGTCATGCTATCCTGTTTAATTAGCCATCATATATTTGAAATTATGTCATGCTATTCTGTTTGGTTAGACAACATAAATGTGAATTATTTCATGCCCTGTTTTCTTCCCTACTATCCATTGCACCTGTCTATCTTACAATGTCAGTACATTCAATTACTTTTCTTGTTTATCAGCCATTTGAATTGGAGGGGGTGATGGCAGTATCTGTGGGAGTAAAAACACGGTCCTTAGAAAAGATCGTGCTACATGTCGATGCAGATAGAACCACGGTTGGACTTGCCCAAGAACCAGCCCCACCACACATAACCCAGACTCACGCAGATTGTACCCCTACCCAGTTGGACAGAGAACCAGCTACACCCCTTCTAACCCCAACCCCAGCAGATAGTAACCCAGTTCCAGTTGACACAGCACCGTCACCACCACAAAGCACCCCAAACACGAGCAGTTAGTAAAGCAACTGTAGTGCCCAAAGCACGAGGACCACCACTCTGAACCCCAAGTCAACGCTTAAAGTAGAAGAAGAATTGTTCTCAGGTCAGGTTTCGTAGCTATGGTTCATACTCCTTTGCTCTTGCATCACTGTATTTACTCATACCAACTAATTTCAAATTTGAAGGATGCAATTGAAACTCCAATGGCGCAACAGGTATGTTTTAAACCTGTTTCTTCAACGTGTTTGCTGTTGTAACTTGCTCTATGTTGATTTCAGTTTCAATTGAATAAACAGTTATGATCTTATGCCATGCACATTACAAGTGTTGTTATTGCTGTGTAGTTTCCCACACTTATATTTCTGTCTATGTTGCTTTGTCTTAAATAGATATGATTTGAACTGTCTCTATCTTGATTTGGCAACATAAACTAGAATGATATAGACCATACAGTGACCATACTACATAGATATATGTTTGTTTCATGTCGTTATCCTGTTCACCTTACTACTGAACTGGTTTACCAAAATGAGTTTCATATACAACATGGTAAACCTGTGACGTGTCTCTTTGTTTCTCTTTCAGAATGCGGATAAAATAATGGGCAAGAATACCTCGTTATGCAATGGTAAAGGAAGTAATGCAGATAAGGTTCAAGATAGTGAGACATCCCTGTTGGTCTCCAAGAAAACTGATAAAAACTATATTGAAGACACTGAGACAACCCCAAAGTCCTATCTTGATGTAGTGTTCAAGTTACTGGCTACTACTGCTGGCACCAGCTCTTCGAACTCACTACCTGAATCAGTTCGGCTTCTTGAGTCTCAATTTCAAGTTGAAAGAAATCGATCAGATGTTCTTCGACAGGAAGCCAAAGGACTGAGGAAGTCCCTGCAGAATTTAGACGCATACTTTCTGGTGCAACAGCAAGCACTAAACAAGAGAAAGTTAATAAGCTTGCTAAGCATCTTGCCAGCATTATGGGTACCCAGGATATTGTTTCTTGAGCTCTTCTGAAGTGGTTTCAGTTCTGGACTTGTTTTGCTGCGGCGTTTATTTGCACTGGTCGCGAACTTTGACAACCAGTGTATGTGATATGCTGCTTTGTTCCCTATATTTGCACTGGTGGCGAACTTTGATGCCCAGTGGATGTAATATGTGTAATAGCCGTGATAGCCTGGCGTAAGTTGCTTGCTTATTTATTTCCTTGTTGTCTTGTTTATTTGTTTCCTTGTAGTCAGTGCAGTTCTTTTTCCACGGTTTGCTAGTGGCCGCAATAACCTATTTTTTAAAACTAGGCCACAATAACCATGGGCTACATATTTACTGTAGTGACACTGGGCCTCCTATGGGCCATTGAAACAATGGGCCTTCTACGGGCCGTAGAAACAATGGGCCTTCTATGCGCCGTAGAAACAATGGGCCTTCTACGGGCCGTAGACACAATGGGCCTTCTACGGGCCGTATCATCAATGGGCCTTCTACGGGCCGTATGATCGATTGGCCAAACATGGGCCAATAACAGACCGCATTATGGCCGTAAACGGGCTAGAGTTGGAATCGTCCATTCATGGGCCGACCATAACGGGATGTCGTTAATCGGCCGTATTTGATGACGCTATGAAAACGGCCCAACGTATTAACGGGCCGACTGTAACCACGGGCTGAATTTGGCCCACAAGCAGAAAATGACAGTAACGGGTTGTAAGTAACTGAATGCTGGAAATGAGCCCAAGAATAAATGGGCCCTGAGAAGGCCGAAAGATAACAGGGTCTGGAAACGGCCCAATGGAATAATGGGCCGTTAATGGGTATAAAGTGATACACTGTTCATTACGGGCCAGTTTCACCACGGACCGTTAATGGGCAAAGAGTTACAAAGGGCCTCATATGGGCCGAAAGATGCCATGGGCCATACATGGGCTGGAAGTTAAAACGGGCTGGAATCATATTGGACGGCCCAGATGACGCTACTGGGCCTAATTCGGATAGGCCGTAAAGGGCCCTGGGTTAGCGGGTTGTAAATGGCTATATGCGAACATGCCGCTAACAGGCTTTCCGTGGGCCTGCCCGCCACCTTTTGACCAAGTCAAACGGGTCGGCCTTTTCACAGGAATGGGCCTCTGTTGGGCCATGCCACGTGTCGACGTATCATAGGCGCCTTCGGTCCAATGAGTGGATGACATCTGTCCCAACGGTGAGCCGACACGTGTTTCCTCCAGCCAATGATGATTTTACACGTGGAAAATCCCCATTGGTCGGGGCTGTTAACGGGTTATCAGATCCAAAACTGGACCCGATAGCTTAACGGCGAGCCGTTACGGTGGATGCCATGTGTCGGTCACCCTTGACGAAAGCACTTCTATGACGCGTGATCTATCGTCATGGTAGTGGACACTTCCATGATGATAATTTTGGTAATGTCATGGAACACTTCTACGACAGCACAGGTATGACTATCTTGATTCTGTCATAAAATCGTCATGGATGTACATGCATGACAGAAAACGTGACCTATTGTGACAAACACGTATCATCACGGAAGTGTATTTTTTTGTAGTGTAGACTCTACGTTCACATACAACGGGTGCAAGACAGTTTTGCACATGCGGAATACTTGGGTTAAACTTGACGAGCCTAGCATGTACAGACATGGCCTCGGAACACTGAAGATCGAAAGGTCAAACGTGAATCATATAGTAGATATGATCAACATAGAGATGTTCACCATTGATGACTACTCCATCTCACGTGATGATCGGACATGGTTTAGTTGATTTGGATCACGTGTCATTTAGATGACTCATGGGATGTGTATCTAAGTGGGAGTTCTTAAGTAATTTGATTAATTGAACTTAATCTATCATGAACTTAGTCCTGATAGTATTTGCATATCTTTGTTGTAGATCAATGGCCCGTGCTACCGTTCCCTTGAATTTTAATGCTTTCCTAGAGAAAGCTAAGTTTAAAGATGATGGTAGCAACTACATGGACTGGGTCCCTAACTTGAGGATTATCCTCATTGCTGCATAGAAGAATTATGTCCTTGATGCACGCTAGGTGAAAGGCCTGTTGCAGGAGCAGATGCTGATGTTTTGAACGTCTGGCAAGCTCGATCTGATGACTACTCGATAGTTCAGTGTGCCATGCTTTATGGCTTAGAATCGGGACTTCAAAGACATTTTGAACGTCATCAAGCATATGAGATGTTCCAAGAGTTGAAGTTAATATTTCAAGCAAATGCCCGAGTTGAGAGATATGAAGTTTCCAACAAGTTCTATAGCTGCAAGATGGGGGCCACCTGGTGAGCACAAGACACCAGGGCGCGCTTGGCCCCCCAGGCGTGCCCTGGTGGGTTGTGCTCAGCCCAGCCCACCTCCGGTGCTCATCTTCTGGTATATAAGTATTTTTGACCTAGAAAAAATAAGGAGAGGACTTTCGGGATGGAGCGCCTCCATCTCGAGGCGGAACTTGGGCAGGAGCACTTTTGCCCTTTGATGGAGCGATTCCGCCGGGGGAACTTCCCTCCCGGAGGGGGAAATCATCGTCATCATCGTCTTGGGGAGGGCAATCTCCATCAACATCTTCAATAGCACCATCTCCTCTCAAACCCTAGTTCATCTCTTGTGTTCAATCTTTGTACCGGAACTATAGATTGGTGCTTGTGGGTGACTAGTAGTGTTGATCACATCTGGTAGTTGATTACAATATGGTTTATTTGGTGGAAGATTATATGTTCAGATCCAATATGATATTTAATACCCCTCTGATCTTGAGCATGATTATCATTTGGGAGTGGTTAATTTTGTTCTTGAGGTCATGGGATAAATCACGTTGCAAGTAATCATGTGAACTTGATATGTGTTCGATATTTTGATAGTATGTATGTTGTGATTCCCTTAGTGGTGTCATGTGAACATCGACTACATGACACTTCACCATATTTGGGCCTAAGGGAATGCATTGTGAAGTAGTTATTAGATGATGAGTTGCGAGAGTGACAGAAGCTTAAACCCTAGTTTATGCGCTATTCCGTAAGGGGCCGATTGGATCCAAAAGTTTAATGCTATATGGTTAGAATTTATTCTTAATACTTTTCTCGTAGCTGCGGATGCTTGCGAGGGGGCTTAATCATAAGTAGGAGGTTTGTTCAAGTAAGAACGACACGTTAGCACCGGTCCACCCACATATCAAATTATCAAAGTAGCGAACACAAATCGAATCAACATGATAAAAGTGACAAGATGAAATTCCCATGTACCCTCAAGAACGCTTTGCTTACTATAAGAGACCGTCTTGGCCTGTCCTTTACCTCAAAAGGATTGGGCTATCTTGCTGCACTTTTGTTACTATTATTGTTACTTGCTCGATACAATTATCTTGCTATCAAACTACTCTGTTACTTACAATTTCAGCACTTGCAGACATTACCTTGCTGAAAAACCACTTGTCATTTCCTTCTGCTCCTCATTGGGTTTGACACTCTTACTTATCGAAAAGAGCTACAATTGATCCCATATACTTTTGGGTCATCATCCCTCTACCCTCGGGATTAGGGTTGAACCTAAATAAATGTTATTTGGTGTTTGCGTTGAGCATGAATATGATAGGATCATGTTTATTGCAATACGGTTATTCATTTAAGTCAGAGAATAATTGTTGTTCTGCTTACATGAATAAAACCTTCTATGGTCATACACTTAATGTGAATGGTTTATTGAATCTCGATCGTAGTGATACACATATTCATAATATTGATGCCAAAAGATGCAAAGTTGATAATGATAATGCAACATACTTGTGGCACTGCCGTTTAGGTCATATTGGTGTAAAGCGCATGAAGAAACTCCATGAAGATGGGCTTTTGGAATCACTTGATTATGAACCATTTGATACTTGCGAACCATGCCTCATGGGCAAGATGACTAAAACTCTGTTCTCCGGAACAATGGAGTGAGCCAACGACTTATTGGAAATAATACACACCGATGTATGCGGTCCAATGAGTGTTGAGGTACGAGGCGGGTATCATTATTTTCTGACCTTCACAGATGATTTGAGCAGATATGGGTATATCTACTTAATGAAACACAAGTCTAAAACATTTGAAAGGTTCAAAGAATTTCAGAGTGAAGTAGAGAATCATCGTAATAATAAAATAAAGTTTCTACGATCTGATCGTGGAGGCGAATATTTGAGTTACGAGTTTGGCCTTCATTTAAAACAATGTGGAATAGTTTCACAGCTCACGCCACCTGTAACACCACAGCGTAATGGTGTGTCTGAAAGTCGTAACCGTACTTTATTAGATATGGTGCGATCTATGATGTCTCTTACCGATTTACCACTATTGTTTTGGGGTTATGCATTAGAGACAACTACATTCACGTTAAATTGGGCACCGTCTAAATCCGTTGAGACGACACCGTATGAACTATGGTTTGGAAAGAAACCTAAGCTATCGTTTCTTAAAGTTTGGGGTTGCGACACTTATGTCAAAAGGCCTCAGCCTCATAAGCTCGAACCCAAATTGGAGAAGTGCGTCTTCATAGGATACCCTAAGGAAACAATTGGGTACACCTTCTACCATAGATCAGAAGGCAAGATCTTTGTTGCCAAGAATGGAACATTTCTAGAGAAGGAGTTTCTCTTTAAAGAAGTGAGTGGGAGGAAAGTAGAACTTAATGAGGTAATTGTACCTTCTCTCGAATTGGAGAGTAGCACATCAGAGAAAACCGTTCCTGTGATGCCTACACCAACTAGAGAGGAAGCTAATGATGATGATCATGAAACTTCAGATCAAGTTACTACAAAACTTCGTAGGTTGACCAGAACATGTTTTGCACCAGAGTGGTACGGTAATCCTGTCCTGGAAGTCATGTTATTATACCACAACGAACCTATGAACTATGAAGAAGCTATGATAAGCCCAGATTCCGACAGATGGCTTGAGGCCATGAAATCTGAGATATGATCCATGTATGAGAACAAAGTGTGGACTTTGGTGGACTGCCCAATGATCGGCAAGCCATTGAGAATAAATGGATCTTCAAGAAGAAGACTGACGCTGATAGTAGTGTCACTATCTACAAAGCTCGACTTGTCGCAAAAGGTTTTTGACAAAATTCAAGGAGTTGACTACGATGAGACTTTCTCACCCGTAGCGATGCTTAAGTCTGTCCGAATCATGTTAGCAATTACCACATTTTACAATTATGAAATCTGGCAAATGGATGTCAAAAACTGCATTCCTTAATGGATATTAAAGAAGAGTTGTATATGATGCAACCAGAAGGTTTTGTCAATCCTAAAGGTGCTAACAAAGTGTGCGAGCTCCAGCGATCCATCTATGGACTAGTGCAAGCATCTCGGGGTTGGAATATACGCTTTGATAAGGTGATCAAAGCATATGGTTTTATACAGACTTATGGTGAAGCCTGTATTTACAAGAAAGTGAGTGGGAGCTCTGTAGCATTTCTGATAGTATATGTGGATGACATATAGTTGATTGGAAATGATATAGAATTTCTGGATAGCAGAAAAGGATACTTGAATAAGAATTTTTCAATGAAAGACCTTGGTGAAGCTACTTATATATTGGGCATCAAGATCTATAAGGATAGATCGAGACGCTTAATAGGACTTTCACAAAGCACATACATTGACAAGATTTTGAAGAAGTTAAAAATGGATCACTCAAAGAAGGAGTTCTAGCCTGTATTTAGGCGTGAAGTTGAGTAAGACTCAAAGCCCGACCACGGCAGAAGATAGAGAGAGAATGAAAGTCATTCCCTATGCCTCAGCCATAGGTACTATAAAATATGCCATCATGCTGTGTACCAAACCTGTTGTGTACCTTGCCATGAGTTTGGCAAGGGGGTACAATAGTGATCCAGGAGTAGATCACTAGACAGCGATCAAAATTGTCCTTAGAGGACTAAGGAAATATTTCTCGGTTATGGAGGCAATAAAGAGTTCGTCGTAAAGAGTTACTCGATGCAAGCTTTTACACCGATCCAGATGACTCTGTGTCTCCATCTGGAGACGTATTGAAAGTGGGAAAAATTAGCTAGAGTACCTCCATGCATAGCTTTGTAGACATAGAAATTTGCAAAATACATACGGATCTTAATGTGGCAGACCTGTTGATTAAACTTCTCTCACAAGCAAAACATGATGATGTGAACTAGATTATTGACTCTAGTAAACCCTTTGGGTGTTGGTCACATGGCGATGTGAACTATGGGTGTTAATCACATGATGATGTGAACTATTGGTGTTAAATCACATGGCAATGTGAACTAGATTATTGACTCTAGTGCAAGTGGGAGACTGAAGGAAATATACCCTAGAGGCAATAATAAAGTTGTTATTTTATATTTCCTTATTCATGATAAAGGTTTATTATTCCTGCTAGAATTGTCTTGATCGGAAACTTAAATACATGTGTGAATACATAAACAAATATCGTGTCCCTAGTAAGCCTCTACTAGACTAGCTCGTTGATCAAAGATGGTTAAGGTTTCCTAACCATGGACATGAGTTGTCATTTCATAACGGGATCACATCATTAGGAGAATGATGTGATGGACAAGACCCATTTGTTAGCTTAGCATAATGATCGTTTAGTTTTATTTCCATTGATTTCTTCATGTCATACATATTCCTTCGACTATGAGATTATGCAACTCCCGGAAACCGGAGGAATGCCTTGTGTGCTATCAAACGTCACAACGTAACTGGATGATTAAAAAGATGCTCTACAGGTATCTCCGAAGGTGTTTGTTGAGTTGGCATAGATCGAGATTAGGATTTGTCACTCCGAGTAACGGAGAGGTATCTCTGGGCCCTCTCGGTAATACATGATACGTCTCCATCGTATCTATAATTTTTGATTGTTTCATGCCAATATTATACAACTTTCTCATATTTTGGCAACTTTTTATATGATTTATTGGACTAACCTATTGATCCAGTGCCCAATGCCAGTTCCTATTTTTTGCATGTTTTTTGTATCGCAGAAAATCCATATCAAACGAAGTCCAAACGCGATAAAAATTTACGGAGAATTATTTTGGAATATATGTGGATTTTAGGAGGTGGAATCAATGCAAACGGGGGCCCACAGTGCCCACACCCCACCAAGGCGCGCCACCAGGGCCTAGGCGTGCCCTGGTGTCTTGTGCCCTCCTCGAACGTCGGTTGGAGCCCTTCTTCTGGAGCAAGAAAGATGATTTATGGAAAAAATCGTGTAAAAATTTTCAGCGCAATCGGAGTTACGGATGTCTGGGAATTTAAGAAACCGTGAAGGGCCAGATCTAGGGAACGCGAAACATAAGAGAACAGAGAGGAAGATCCAATCTCGGAGGGGCTCCCGCCCCTCCACCGCCATGGAGGCCATGGACCAGAGGGGGATCTCTCCTCCCATCTAGGGGGGAGGCCAAGTAAGCAGAAGAAGGAGGGGGCTCTCTCCCCCTCTCTCCCAGTGGCGCCGGAACGCCGTCGGGGCTAGGATCATGACGGCGAGCTACATCAACAATCTTGCTACCGTCAACACCAACTCTCTCCCCCTCTATGCAGCGGTGTAACACCCCATCTCCCCACTGTAATCTCTACATAAACATGGTGCTCAACTCCATATATTATTTCCCAAAGATATTTGGCTATCCTATGATGTTTGAGTAGATCTGTTTTGTCCTGTGGGTTAATCATGATCTTGGTTGGTATGATTGTATATTTTATTTATGGTGCTGTCCTACGGCGCCCTCCGTCTTGTGCAAACGTGAGGGCCCCCCACTATAGGGTGTTGCCATACGTTCATGATTTGCTTATGGTGGGTTGCAGAGTGACAGAAGCTTAAACCCGAGTAGGTGGGTTATTGTGTATGGGATAAAGAGGACTTGATACTTAATGCTATGGTTGGGTTTCACGACCTTAATGATCTTTAGTAGCTGCGAATGCTTGCTTGGGGTCCAATCATAAGTGCATATGATCCAAGTAGAGAAAGTATGTTAGCTCATGCCTCTCCCTCATATAAAATTGCAAGAAATAATTACCAGTACTTGTTATCGATTGCCTAGGGACAAATGACTTTCTTGTTGACAAAAGCTATCCACTTTTATTACCTTGCAATTTATTCATAGTTCTATTCTCGCAAAGTACTCGTAGTTTTATTCTTGCAAAATAGTTTCATACTTGTTCTAGGTAAAGAAAACATCAAGTGCGCGTAGACTGGTATCGGTGGTTGATAGAACTTGAGGGAATATTTGTTCTATGTTTAGCTCCTCGTTGGGTTCGACACTCTTATTTATCGAAGAAGGCTACAAACGATCTCCTATACTTGTGGGTTATCAAGACTTTTTTTCTGGCACCGTTGCTGGGGAGCAATAGCGTGCGGTGAATATTCTCGTGTGTGCTTGTTTGCTTTATCACTAAGTAGTTTTTATTTCCTGTTCTAAGTTGTTCTCTATCTTTAGTTATGGATATGGAACACGAAACACAAAAAACATTAGTGGTACTTGCTACTCATGGAGATGGGGAACCTCCTAAAACCCTCAATGCTCGTTATGTGAGAGATATGCACTACTTTGATAATCCCGAGAAAACCCCATTCAACTATATAATGGGAGTAACGTTGGATCGACGTGAATACTTTAGGGATTATCGCTTGACTCACAAAGGGAAATTGTTATGGGATCAAATTCATATGTTGCATTGGTATGCTCGGGAGCTATGCTTGAGATATGATTATACTTGTTGCTCTAGGATGAACGCTCCACATCTTCTCTTTTCATGCAAATTTAATGATAGTGAAACCTTGGCTTCTTATGCTAATGGTATATATGATTACTATGATGTGGAATGAATAGAAGAATTTGTTGCTTCTAAGGGTGCTTATGAAATTGAATCTCTGTTTGCTAAGTTTGAAGATTTTAATGATTCAGTTTATAGACCTGAAAATTTTGCTATCCTTAAATATTGCCATGATAATTATAAATGCAATTACGATATTGATGTATTTATGGAGAGAATGTCTGCTGCCTTGGAAGAGATTAATATTTTGCACGAGTCTATGGAAGAAGAAATTGATGATATTGTGAGCCCATTGGATGAAAAAGATGAGGAGGAGAGTGAAGAACAAAAGGAGGAAGAGCGGATTGATCACCCGTGCCCACCTTCCAATGAGAGTAACTCTTTATCACATACATTGTTTAATTTCCCTTCGTTCTTACCGAAGGATGATTGCTATGATCCCGTTGATTCATTTGAAATATCCCTTTTTGATGAACTTGATGCTTCCTATGCTTGTGGCCAAGATGCCAATATGAATTATGCTGATGGAGATGAACTTGCTATAGTTCCTTATGTCAAGAATGAAATTATTGCTATTGCACCCACACATGATAGTCCTATTATCTTTTTGAATTCTCCCAACTACACTATATCGGAGAAGTTTGCACTTATTAAGGATTACATTGATGGGTTGCCTTTTAACGTTGCACATGATGATTTTGATGAATATAATATGCATGTGCTTGCTGCTCCTACCTCAATTATTATGAGAGAGGAACTACATCTCCGCCTCTCTATGTTTTCAACACGATAAAATTGCAAGAAACTTCTTATGCTATGTATTGGCCTTTATTTGATGTTCATGAATTGTTCTTGTATGACGTGCCGATGCATAGGAAGAGAGTTAGACTTCGTCATTGGATGATACATGTTGCTTCGTGCTCACTACTAAATGCCAAATCATTGCTAATTCAAATTGGCTTTGATATACCTTGGGATCCGGGCGGATCCATTATTTGAGCACTTTATGCCTAGCTTAATGGCTTTAAAGAAAGTGCTGCCAGGGAGACAACCCGAAAGCTTTAGAGAGTCATTTATTTCTGTTGAGTGCTTTTATAAAGTTTAAAAACAAAAAATATAGAGGGGAACTTAAAACTTTTTCAAAAAGAGAAGCGATTGAAAGGTGATGCATTGCGGAAGTGAGGGTCGACCTTGAACACTTGTGTTCATGCTCATGGAAACATTGTAGATTTTTTTCATGGAAGTTTCTTACAGAAAGTAATTATCCCCTTGTAGAATTCCATTGTATTATAAAAATAATGTGCCAAGATTTTCCTTTAGGATGATTAGATTGCTTGTTGGTATGCGCGGTGCAGAAACAGAAACTTTGGCTGTAGAGCGTGAATTTTAATTCTTTACTAGAACGTCAAACATTTCTGAAACTTTTTGCACAGTCTTGATATACAAATTGTTTACGTTGTCCTAACTTTTTCAGATTTTTTGGAGTTACATAAGTATGGTAGTGTTCAGATTACTACAGACTGTCCTGTTTAAGACAAATTCTGTTTTTGATGCATTATGTTGCTTGTTTTGGTGAAACTATCGATTCTATCGGTGGTATAAGCCATGGAAAAGTTCTATTACAGTAGCTACAATGCAAAAACAAAATATGAATTGGTTTGCAACAGTACTTAGAGTAGTGATTTGCTTTATTATACTAACGGATCTTACCGAGCTTTCTGTTGAGTTTTGTGTGGATGAAGTGATCAAAGATCAAGGAGGTCTCGATATGAGTAGAAGGAGGCGAGGCAAGAGCTCAAGCTTGGGGATGTCCAAGGCACCCCAAGTAAATATTCAAGGAGGCTCAAGCTTCTAAGCTTGGGGATGCCCCGGAAGGCATCCCATCTTTCTTCAACAAGTATCAGTAAGTTTTCGTTCTCGTTTCGTTCATGTGATATGTGTGAATCTTGGAGCGTCTTTTGTGCGTAGTTTTCATTTTTATTTTATGCACCATGCTGGTATGAGATAGTCCATGGTTGATTTATAGAATGCTCATTGTACTTCACTTATATCTTTTGAGTATGGCTTTATAGAATGCTTCATGTGCTTCACTTATATCATTTGAAGTTTGGATTGCCTGTTTCTCTTCACATAGAAAACCGTTGTTTGAAGAATGCTCTTTTGCTTAACTTAAATTTGTTAGGGCATGATCTTTTGTAGAAAGAATTAAACTCTCTTCCTTCACCTATATCTATTTAGAGAGTCAACAGGAATTGGTCAATTGCGCAGTTAGTCATAAAATCCTACATAAAACTTATGGATCACTGAATATGATATGTTTGATTCCTTGCAATAGTTTTGCGATATAGAGATGATAATATGTGGGAGGTACTAGTAAACGGTTGTGTTTAGTAAGAATATTGGTGTTAAGGTTTGTGATTCCCGAAGCATGCACGTATAGCCTCTCGTTATGCTATGAAGTTGGAGCATGATTTATTATTAAT
Organism: Triticum aestivum; assembly: GCF_018294505.1. Lineage (NCBI taxonomy): Eukaryota > Viridiplantae > Streptophyta > Magnoliopsida > Poales > Poaceae > Triticum > Triticum aestivum. The sequence continues at coordinate 386,715,103 of NC_057808.1, read as the reverse complement.
TGTCTTCTTTATGTGTGGCGGTCGGGGACGAGCGATGGTATTTTCCTACCAATATATCCCCTAGGGGCATGCATAGTAGTACTTTGCTTTGAGGGCTAATAAACTTTTGCAATAAGTATATGAGTTCTTTGTGACTAATGTGAGTCCATGGAATATACACACTCTTACCTTTCTGCAATTTGCTAGCCTCTACGGTACCGTGCATTGCCCTTTCTCACCTCGACAGTCGGTGCAAACTTCGCAGGTGCATCCAAACCCTGTGATATGATACGCTCTATCACACATAAGCCTTATTATATCTTCCTCAAAACAGCCACCATACCTACCTATTATGGCTTTTCCATGGCCATTCCGAGATATATTGCCATGCAACTTCCACCACTTCCGTTTGATGACTTGAGCATTCATTGTCATATTGCTTTGCATGATCATATAGCTGACATAGTAGTTGTGGCTCAGCCACCGTGCATCATTTTTTATACATGTTACGCTAGATCATTGCACATCCTGGTACACTGTGAGAGGCATTCATATAGAGTCATACTTTGTTATAGGTATCGAGTTATAATTTTTATTTCTTTTGAGTTATAAGTAAATAGAAGTGTGATCATCATCATTATTCATTTTTAGAGCAGTGCCCCAGTGGGGAAAGGATGATGGAGACTATGATTCGCCCACAAGTCGGGATGAGACTCCGGACAATGAGAGAAAAAAGGAAAAAGGAAAAAGGAAAAAGGAAAAAATAAAAATAAAAAAATAAAAAAGAAAAAGAAAAAGAAAAAAAGAAAAAGAAATAAAGAAATAAGCATAGAGAGAAGGGGCATTGTTAGTATCCATTACCACACTTGTGCTTCAAAGTAGCACCATGTTTTTCATATGGAAAGTCTCCTATGTTGTCACTTTCATATACTGGTGGGAATTTTTCATTATAGGATTAGATGCACACCCACTTAGTTTTCATATTGAGCTTTCATACACTTATAGCTCTCCGTTGCATGGCAATCCCTACTCCTCACATTGATATCAATTGATGGGCATCTCCATAGCTCGTTGGTTAGCCACGTCGATGTGAGACTTTCTTATATTTTTTGTCTTCTCTATATTTACCTACCATCATACTCTATTCCACCCGTAGTGCTATATCCATGGCTTGCACTCATGTATTGCATGAGGGTTGAAAAAGCTGAAGCGCGTTAAAAAGTATGAACCAATTGCTCGGCTTGTCATCGGGGTTATGCATGATAAATACTTTGTGTTAAGAAGACAGAGCATGACAAGACTATATGATTTTGTAGGGATAGCTTTCTTTAGCATTGATATTTTGAAAGACACGATTGTTTGTTGGGATGGCTGAGTATTGATGTCTTTATGTCTAATTATAGACTATTGCTTTGAATCACTTATGTCTTAATATTCATGCCACGATTGGATATACGATCAAGTTTGTCCTAGGTAGCATTCCACATCAAAAATTATATTTTTTATCATTTACCTACTCGAGGACGAGCAGGAATTAATCTTGGGGATGCTGATACGTCTCCGTCGTATCTATAATTTTTGATTGTTTCATGCCAATATTATACAACTTTCTCATATTTTTGGCAACTTTTTATATGATTTATTGGACTAACCTATTGATCCAGTGCCTAGTGCCAGTTCCTGTTTTTTTACATTTTTTTGTATCGCAGAAAATCCATATCAAACGAAGTCCAAACACGATAAAAATTTATGGAGAATTATTTTGGAATATATGTGATTTTTAGGAGGTGGAATCAACGCAAACGGGGGCCCATAGTGCCCACAACCCACCAGAGCGCGCCACTAGGGCCCAGGTGCGCCCTGGTGTCATGTGCCCTCCACGAACGTCAGTTAGAGCCCTTCTTCTGGCGCAAGAAAGATAATTTATGGAAAAAAATCGTGTAAAAATTTCAGCACAGTCGGAGTTACGGATCTCCGGGAATTTAAGAAACCGTGAAGGGCCAGATTTGGGGAACACGAAACATAAGAGAACAGAGAGTGAGATCCAATCTCGGAGGGGCTCCCGCCCCTCCGACGCCATGGAGGCCATGGACCAGAGGGGGAACTCTCCTCCCATATAGGGGGAGGCCAAGGAAGAAGAAGGAGGGGGGCTCTCTCCCCCTCTCTCCCGGTGGCGCCGGAACACCGCCGGGGCTAGGATCGTGACGGCGATCTACATCAACAATCTTGCTACCGTCAACACCAACTCTCTCCCCCTCTATGCAGTGGTGTAACAACCCTTCTCCCCGATGTAATCTCTACTTAAACATGGTGCTCAACTCCATATATTATTTCCCAAAGATATTTGGCTATCCTATGATGTTTGAGTAGATCCGTTTTGTCCTGTGGGTTAATCGTGATCTTGGTTGGTATGATTGTATATTTTATTTATGGTGCTGTCCTACGGTGCCCTCCGTCTCGCGCAAACGTGAGGGGCCCCCACTGTAGGGTGTTGCAATATGTTCATGATTCGCTTATGGTGGGTTGCGAGAGTGATAGAAGCTTAAACCCGAGTAGGTGGGTTATTGCGTATGGGATAAAGAGGACTTGATACTTAAATGCTATGGTTGGGTTTCACGACCTTAATGATCTTTAGTAGTTGCGGATGCTTGCTAGGGGTCCAATCATAAGTGCATATGATCCAAGTAGAGAAAGTATGTTAGCTCATGCCTCTCCCTCATATAAAATTGCAAGAATGATTACCGGTACTTGTTCTCGATTGCCTAGGGGCAAATGATTTTCTTGTTGACAAAATCTATCCACTTTTCTTACCTTACAATTTATTCATAGTTTTATTCTCGCAAAGTACTCGTAGTTTTATTCTTGCAAAATAGTTTCATACTTGTTCTAGGTAAAGCAAACGTCAAGTGCTCGTAGAGTTCTATCGGTGGTCGATAGAACTTGAGGGAATATTTGTTCTACCTTTAGCTCCTCGTTGGGTTCGACACTCTTATTTATCGAAGAAGTCTACAAACGATCCCCTATACTTGTGGGTTATCAATACACATCATAAGCTTGCAAGCAAACGACTAAGGAGCTAGTCACGAGGTGATGTATTACGGAATGAGTAAAGAGACTTGCCAGTAACGAGATTGAACTAGGTATGAAGATACCGACGATCGAATCTCAGGCAAGTAACATACCGATGGACAAAGGGAATAACATATGTTGTCATAACGGTTCGACCGATAAAGATCTTCGTAGAATATGTAGGAGACAATATGAGCATCCAGGTTCCGCTATTGGTTATTGACCGAAGAGGTGTCTCGGTCATGTCTACATAGTTCTCGAACCCGTAGGGTCCGCACGCTTAACATTCGATGGCGATATTGTATTCTATGAGTTATGTGATTTGGTGAACGTATGTTCTTCGGAGTCCCGTGTGAGATCACGGACATGACAAGGAGTCTCGAAATGGTCGAGAGTTAAAGATTTTTATATAGGACGATAGTATTCGGACACCGGAAGTGTTCCGGAGTGTATCAGGTATTTATCGGAGTACCGGAGGGGTTACCGGAACCCCGGGGGGAATATATGGGCCATATGGGCCATGAGAGGGGAGCACACCATCGCACAAGGGGTGGCACACCCCCCTATGGCATGTGGCCGAATTGGAGAAGGAAAAGGGGGGGTTCGGCCCCCCTTCCTTTCTCTCTTCCCCCTTCCCTTTCTTCTACGGTGAAAAAAGGAAAGGGGGCGCCACTTGGGGAAACCCCAAGTAGGATTCGGATCCTACTTGGGGCGCCCCCTGGCTGCCTCTCCTCCCCTTTTCAAACGCTTCCGCTTACGGTCTACGAGGGTACGTAGACACACTCTCCCCCTCGTTGCTATGCATCTCCATGGATAGATCATTGCGTGTGCATACAATTTTTTTTGTTTTCCATGCAAGGTTTTCCTACAATACTCGTGGTGACAATGGGGTGTTCTATTGATTCACTTGATGTATGTTCTGGCACTCAACTCGCGGATTCCCGAGGTGACATTGGGGTAATCTATGCATAGGGGTTGATGCACGTTTTCGTCCTTGTTTCTCCGGTAGAAATCTTGGGGCACTCTTTGAGATTCTTTGTGTTGGATTGAATATTATGAATCTGAAGTTGTTTGATGCATATCATGTAATTAACCCACAGATACTTGTGGTGACATTGGAGTATCTAGGTGACATTAGGGTTGATTGATGAGTATCATATGGTGTTATTTTACTATGAACTCTAGGGTTGTTTGTGACACTTATAGGAATAACTCAATGGATTGATCAGAAAGAATAACTTTGAGGTGGTTTCATACCCTACAAGCAAATTCATCTTATGTTCTCCGCGATAGGAACTTTGGAGTGACTTTTGTCGCACGTTGAGGGATTGCCATATGATTTAATTATGTTATCATTGTTGAGAGAACTTGCACTAGTGAAAGTATGAACCCTAGGCCTTGTTTCCAAGCATTGTAATACCGTTTTTGCTCACTTTTGTTAGTAGTTACCTTTCTGTTTTTATATTTTCATATTACAAAAACCTATATCTACCATCCATATTACACTTGTATCACCATCTCTTCGCCGAACTAGTGCACCTATACAATTTACCATTGTATTGGGTGTGTTGGGGACACAAGAGACTCTTTGTTATTTGGTTGCGGTTGTTTGAGAGAGACCATCTTTATCCTACGCCTCCCATGGATTGATAAACCTTAGGTCATCCACTTGAGGGAAATTTGCTACTATCCTACAAAACTCTGCGCTTGGAGGCCCAACACAAGTCTACAAGAAGAAGGTTGCGTAGTAGACATCAACCCCCCCCCCCCACAGTCGTAACGGTCGATGCATCGCGGAAGTCGCGGCTAGAGTGGAAATCGACGAGTTTGCTCAAGCAAGGCGGTATCCCTTTGTGCCGATGTCGATATAGCCGAGAGCGTAGGGTGGTGTAGCCGTTGTTGAGGTAGTCGTGCGAGGGATGCCGTGGTCGACGTCGAGTCGGGGTGGCCGGTGTCGAGGTAGTCGCCGTGGACCGGGAAGAAGAGCGACGGCGACGGCCTGAGGAGGTGGCGGCTAGGTCAGAAGTGCGGCGATGGTGCTCGAAGTAGGCGAGGAAGAACCCGACAGCGTGACGAGGACCGGCGCGGACGGTGGCGTTCCCGCACCTAGGGAGGCGGCGCGACGCATACCACGTAGAAGTCGACCCGCGGGGACGGCGGAGTGGACCGTGCACCGCAACGCTATAGCCCAATGGGGCGACGCAGCGGTAGCGCACGGGTCGGGGCGACGGCGGGGAAGACCTCGGGGCAGTTTGTAGGGACCGCGTTCCACGCTCGCTACGGCCCGATGGGGCACCGCAGCGGCAGCGCGAGGGTCGGTGCAGCCTCAGGGATGGCCTGGAGCGGACGGCCTCGAGGCGGTGGTGACCGCGGGCCGCGGTGAAGAAAATATGCCCTAGAGGAAATAATAAAGTTGTTATTTTATATTTCCTTATTCATGATAAAGGTTTATTATTCATTCTAGAATTGTATTGATCGTAAACTTAAATACATGTGTGAATACAAAAACAAATATAGTGTCCCTAGTAAGCCTCTACTAGACTAGCTCGTTGATCAAAGATGGTTTAGGTTTCCTAACCATAGACATGTGTTGTCATTTGATAATGGGATAACATCATTAGGTGGAAATGATGTGATGGACAAGACCCATCCGTTAGCTTAGCATATTGATCGTTCAATTTATTGCTATTGCTTTCTTCATGTCAAATACATATTCCTTCGACTATGAGATTATGAAACTCCCGGATACCGGAGGAATACCTTGTGTGATATCAAATGTCACAACTTAACTGGGTGATCATAAAGATGCTCTACAGGTATCTCCGAAAGTGTTTGTTGAGTTGGCATAGATCAAGATTAGGATTTGCCACTCCGAGTATCGGAGAGGTGTCTCTGGGCCCTCTCGGTAATACACATCATAAGAAGCCTTGCAAGCAAAGTGACTAATGAGTTAGTTACAAGATGATGTATTACAGAACGAGTAAAGAGACTTGCCGGTAACGAGATTGAACTAGGTATGAAGATACCGACGATCGAATCTCGGGCAAGTAACATACCGATGGACAAAGGGAATTACGTATGTTGTCATAACGGTTCGACCGATAAAGATCTTCGTAGAATATGTAGGAGCCAATATGGGCATCCAGGTTCCGCTATTAGTTATCGACCGGAGAGGTGTCTCGGTCATGTCTACATAGTTCTTGAACCCATAGGGTCCGCACGCTTAACGTTCGTTGACGATATAATGTTATATGAGTTATATGATTTGGTGACCGAATGTTGTTTGGAGTCCCGGATGAGATCATGGACACGAAGAGGAGTCTCAAAATGGTCGAGAGGTAAATATTGATATATAGGACGATGATATTCGGACACCAGAAGAGTTTCGGGACGCACCAGGTAGTCATCGGGTCACCGGAGTGGGTTCCGGACACCCCCGGTAGGTGTATGGGCCTAATGGACAAAGGGAGGACAGACCAGCCCACAGGGGGCTGGTGCGCCCCTCTCCCTGGACGGCCGGCCCTAGGGAAGGAAGGGGCAGGGCAAGCCCCTCCCGCCTTCCCCTTCTCATGGGAAAAAGGAAGGGGGGCGCCTCCCTCCCCTGCCTTTCCCCGCAACTATACATGGCAGGGGGCGCGGCTTGGGGCAGGACCCCAAGTGGGATTTGGCCCCACTTGGGGCACCTCCAGGCTGCCTCCTTCCTCCCCCACTTATGTGGGAGGGGGCGCCTAGCACAACTACAACGATATCTTAGCCGTGTGCAGTGCCCCCCTCCACCGTTTACACCCCAGTCATATTTTCGTAGTGCTTAGGCGAAGCCGTGCGAAGATAACTTCACCATCACTGTCACCACGCCGTCGTGATGCCAGAAATCATCCACTACCTCGCCGTCTTGCTGGATCAAGAAGGCGGAGGACGTCACCGAGCTGAGCATGTGTAGAACACAGAGGTGTCATATGTTCGGTACTTGATCGGTTGGAGCGCGAAGAAGTTTGACTACATCAACCGCGTTACTAAACGCTTCCGCTTACGGTCTACGAGGGTACGTAGACACACTCTCCCCTCTCGTTGCTATGCATCTCCATGGATATATAGATCTTGCGCGTGCGTAGAATTTTTTTGTTTTCCATGCAACGTTTCCCAGCAGTGGCATCCGAGCCAGGTCTATGCGTAGATGATATGCACGAGTAGAACACAAAGAGTTGTGGGCGGTGATAGTCATACTGCTTACCACCATCGTCTTATTTTGATTCGGCGGTATTGTGGGATCAAGTGGCCCGGACCAAACTTACATGTCCACGTACATGAGACCACCGACACACATGCAACTTATTTTGCATAAAGGTGGATGGCGGGTGTCTGTTTCTCCTACTTTAGTTGAATCGAATTTGACTATGGCCGGTCCTTGAAGAAGGTTAAAACAGCAAACTTGATAAATCACCGTTGTGGTTTTTTCCGTATGTAAGAATGGTTCTTGCTAGAAGCCCATAGCAGCCACGTAAAACTTGCAACAACAAAGTAGAGGACGTCTAACTTGTTTTCATAGGGCATATTGTGATGTGATGTGGTCAAGACGTGATGTGATATACATTATTGTATGAGATGATCATACAACATGGGGGAAACATGAGAGAAAAAGAGAGAAGGGGCAATGTTACTATCCTTTTTCCACACTTGTGCTTCGAAGTAGCACCATGATCTTCATGATAGAGAGTCTCCTATGTTGTCACTTTCATATACTAGTGGGAATTTTCATTATAGAACTTGGCTTGTATATTCCAACGATGGGCTTCCTCAAATTGCCCTAGGTCTTCATGAGCAAGCAAGTTGGATGCACACCCACTTAGTTTCTTTTTTGAGCTTTCATAAACTTATAGCTCGGGTGCATCCGTTGCATGGCAACCCCTACTCACTCACATTGATATCTATTGATGGGCATCTCCATAGCCCGTTGATACGCCTAGTTGATGTGAGACTGTCTCCTTCTTTTTGTCTTCTCCACAACCACCATATTCTATTCCACCTATAGTGATATGTCCATGGCTCACGCTCATGTATTGCGTGAAAGTTGAAAAGGTTTGAGAACATCAAAAGTATGAAACAATTGCTTGGCTTGTCATCGGGGTTGTGCATGATTTGAAAATTTTGTGTGACGAAGATGGAGCATAGATAGACTATATGATTTTGTAGGGATAAGCTTTCTTTGGCCATGTTATTTTGAGAAGACATAATTGCCTTGTTAGTATGCTTGAAGTATTATTGTTTTTATGTCAATATTAAACTTTTGTTTTGAATCTTATGGATCTAAACATTCATGCCACAATAAATAAAATTACACGGATAAATATGTTAGGTAGCATTCCACATCAAATTTTTTGTTTTTATCATTTACCTACTCGAGGAAGGGCAGGAATTAAGCTTGGGGATGCTTGACTTGATACGTCTCCAACGTATCTATAATTTTCTATTGTTCCATGCTATTATATTATCTGTTTTGGATGTTTTATATGCATTAATATGATATTTTATATTATTTTTGGGACTAACCTATTAACCTAGAGCCCAGTGCCAGTTCCTGTTTTTCCCTTGTTTTTGAGTTTCGCAGAAAAGGAATACCAAACGGAGTCCAAACAGAATGAAACCTTCGCGATGATTTTTCTTGGACCAGAAGACAACCAGGAGACTTGGAGATGAAGTCGGAGGAGCCACGAGGCGGCCACAAGGACGGAAGGCGCGCCCCCACCCTTGCGGGGCCCCCGTGGCTCTCCTGACCTAATTCTTTCGCCTATATATTCCCATATACCCCCAAACCAACATAAGCATCCACAAAAACACTTTTCCACCGCCGCAACCTTCTGTACCCGTGAGATCCCATCTAGGGACCTTTTCCAGCACCCTGCCTGAGGGGGATTCGATCAGGAAGGGCTTCTACATCAACTCTATTGCCCTGCCGATGAAGCATGAGTAGTTTACCACAGACCTACGGGTCCATAGCTAGTAGCTAGATGGCTTATTCTCTCTCTTTGATTCTCAATACCATGTTCTCCTCGATGTTCTTGGAGATCTATTTGATGTAATACTTTTTTGCGGTGTCTTTGCCGAGATCTGATGAATTGTGGATTTATGATCAACTTATCTATGAATATTATTTGAATCTTCTCTGAATTATTTTATGCATGATTTGATATCTTTGTAATTCTCTTCGAACTATCGGTTTGGTTTGGCCAACTAGATTGGTTTTTCTTGCAATGGGAGAAGTGCTTAGCTTTGGGTTCAATCTTGCGGTGTCCTTTCCCAGTGATAGTAGGGGCAGCAAGGCACGTACAGTATTGGTGCCATCGAGGATAAAAAGATGGGGTTTCATCATATTGCTTGAGTTAATTCCTCTACATCACGTCATCTTACTTAATGCGTTACTCTGTTCTTCATGAACTTAATACTCTAGATGCAGGCAGGAGTCGGTCGATGTGTGGAGTAATAGTAGTAGATGTAGAATCGTTTCGGTCTACTTGACACAGACGTGATGCCTATATTCATGATCATTGCCTTAGATATCATCATAACTTTGCGCTTTTCAATCAATTACTCGGCAGTAATTTGTTCACCCACCGTATTATTTGCTATCTTGAGAGAAGCCTCTAGTGAGACCTATGGCCCCGGGTCTATTTTCCATCATATAAGTTTCCGATCTACTATTTTGCAATCTTTTACTTTCCGATCTATAAACCAAAAATACCAAAAATATTTACTTTATCGTTTGTTACTTTCATCTATCTCTATCAGATCTCACTTTTGCAAGCAACCGTGAAGGGATTGACTACCCCTTTATCGCGTTTTGTGCAAGTTGTTTGATTGTTTGTGCAGGTATTCGGTGATTTGTGCATTGTCTCCTACTAGATTGATACCTTGGTTCTCAAGCTGAGGGAAATACTTATCTCTACTTTGCTGCATCACCCTTTCCTCTTCAAGGGAAAAACCAACGCAAGCTCAAGAAGTAGCAGAAAGGACACCGCAATATTGAACTCAAAGCTAAGCACTTCTCCCATTGTAAGAAAAACCAATCTAGTTGGCCAAACCAAACCGATAGTTCGAAGAGAATCACAAAGATATCAAATCATGCATAAAAGAATTCAGATAAGATTCAAATAATATTCATCGATAAGCTGACCATAAATCCACAATTCATCGGATCTCGACAAACACACCGCAAAAGAAGATTACATCGGATAGATCTCCAAGAACATCGAGGAGAACATGGTATTGAGAAATCAAAGAGAGAGAAGAAGCCATCTAGCTACAAGCTATGGACCCATAGGTCTGAGGTAAACTACTCACGCTTCATCGGAAGGGCAATAGAGTTGATGTAGAAGCCCTCCGTGATTGAATCCCCCTTCGGCAGGATGCTGGAAAAGGCCCCTAGATGGGATATCATGGAATAGAAGGTTGCAGCGGTGGAAAAGTGTTTTCGTGGATGCTTCTGGTGGTTTGGGAATATATGTGAATATATAGGAGGAAGATCTAGGTCAGGGGGTCACAGAGAGGCCCACAAGGTAGGGGGCGCGCCCTCCACTCTTGTGGCCGCCTCGCGGCTCTTCTGACTTGCACTCCAATTCTCGTGGGGGTCTTCTGGTCCAAGAAAAATCATTGCGAAGGTTTTATTCCGTTTGAACTCCGTTTGGTATTCCTTTTCTGCGAAACTCAAAGACAAGGAAAAAAAACAAAAACTGGCACTGGGCTCTAGGTTAATAGGTTAGTCCCAAAAAAATATAAAATAGCATATTAATGCATATAAAACATCCAAAACAGATATAGCATGGAACAATCAAAATTTATAGATACGTTGGAGACGTATCACACTACAAAAGAAAGACACATCCGTGACATTTTGGGCCGAACGAATTTTTTTTGTCATGCTTATGACACTTCTATGACGATATTTGTGACAAAACCCGGTATCATCATAGATATGGTGGGCTCCTACTTCTATGTCAGAAAATGGGCTTTTCGCCCTGCGCGGGGCGAAGACGCAGCTGCATGACATTCTTTGGGCCGTCCATGTCGGAAAAAACCGTGGTAGAAGCGAGGGCGAGGAAAATATCGGGGAGTTCCCGGTTACGGTGGGTGGTCGGGGCCGAGCGATGCACAGAGGTTTTCGCGTTTCTCTCGTACACGTACGCGCGTGCGTGTGAGGCATTGGGCTCTAACTGAACCCGAGCGATTGCACTAGCTACGTTACTGAACCCGAGCGATCGATCCCTTGCTGTTAACTGAACCCGAGTGATTCCTTCGCTACTTCTGCTAACTGAAGCCGATCGATGCTGCCTGTGGATGAAAAGTGAGCGTTGTTGGGGGGTGTTTGGATGAACAGTTCCCAGTGGGGGGTTGGATGAACAAGACCCCGTGGTAGTAGAGGTCGTTGCCGCTGGATGAACAGGACCCCGATCGATCGAGCCGGTTGGGGGTGGATGAACAGGACCCCGTGGAGGGTTGGTTGAACAGTAGCCGGTGGAGGGCTGGATGAATAGTAGCCCGTGGAGGGGTGGTTGAACAGGACCTCGTGGAGAGGGCTGGTTGAACTGTAGCCGGTGGAGGAGCGGTGGAGGCTGGATGAACAGGAGCCCGTGGATGAACAGTCGCATGTGGAGGCTGGAGGAGGTCGACGGTGGATGAACAGTAGCCCGTGCAGGCTGGAGGAGGACGACGGTGGAGATGAACAGTATTCCGTGGAGTCCCGTTTTGCGGTACGCCACACCCCTCCTGATGAACAGGACCCCTGTTTCGACCGTATTGCTCCAACACAAGTCTGTTTCCTTCGTTTTGCGGTACGCCACACCCCTCCCGATCAACAGGACCCCGTTTCGACCGTAGGAGGTCCAAGAGAAGTCCGCTTCCTCCGTTTTGCGGTACGCCAGACCCCTCCCGATGAACAGGATCCCGTTTCGACCATGGCCGGTCGAACACAAGGCCGTTTCCTCCGTTCTGCGGTATGCCAGGCCTCATTTCGATCGGGTGTTCTGTCCAAGCCGGTTGGCTCCCGATGAACACGACGTATTCCGTTGCCTCCTGATGAACACGACGCATTCCGTTCCCTCCCGATGAACACGACGACGACGACGCAGTTTCTCCGTTCTGACCCAGCCATGTACAGGAGCCCTGGCCATACGTACGCGCGAGTAGGCGTTCGAGACCCCGCCCGTATGTACGTACGTGGCCGTATTTAATTTCTTGCACCCTGGCCGCTGTACGTACATGTACATGATATTAACGTGACATCGTGACATGCTACATGCGCGCCTCTACTACGACATGTGCGCGCCTCTACTACGACACGTGCCCTTCCTTACACGGCCACGGTTCATCGCTGCAGCCTGCAGACAGACCGATCGAGCAGTATGTACGTACGCTTCGACCAGGTGGGTCCCGACTGTCAGGCACTTCCTTGCGTGCGAAGATGTAGCTGGTGGGTCCCAGCAGTCAGGGGGAATGTTTTTGTCACGTCCCTAGTTCTGGTATGACCTAGACTAGCTAGTCATGTGTGCATCATGTCTAAATTTCATTTAAATTTGAAATGGGGATCTGTGAAACCCTCAGAATCATTTCTGGAAATGACCCAGATAAAAATTGCTCCAAAAGGGTCCAAGAAAATGTTCATGTTGCTCTCTGAAAATATTGGACAGAGATAAAAACCAAACCAATATTTTTAGGAGATCATAAATATTTATGTTGGGCATTTGGAATTAATGCAGTAATTATTTGCTTTGGATATATATTGTTATATATATAAAATATTGTCCAAAAATTATGCCATTTGTTGAGGAGTTCTGGAATAATACCACTAGCCCCTATAAAAATTGGCATAAGTAAATAAAATGGTTTAGTATTTTTATTAAACCAAACAAATGTCAGAAAATTAGAAAAGAAAAAGAAATAGGAAAAGGGAGCTTACCTGCGGCCTGGCACTGTGCGGCCTGGCCTGGCCCAGCAGGCCAGCCCAGCTGACTGGCCAGCGCCAGTCGTCCCCCTCCTCGCGCCAGAGGGACAGGGCGCGTGGTCGCCGCACGCCGCGCGCATGCGCGCCACGGCAGCTGCCTGCCTGCCCTCCCCTCCCTCGACGCCTCGGTCGCCTGGACGACGCCACGACCCCTCCAGGCCTCACTCCCTCTCTCCTGCGCCTCTCCCCCGCTCTCTCCCGCTCTCTCCCGCGACGCCCGAACGCGCCGGTCGCCGCCGTTCGCTGCCCCGCGCTCCCCGCCATCCCCTCGCACCTCCGTCGTGTCCCAGAGCTCCGCCTCCTCGCGCTGAACCCCTCCGCTGAGCCACGCAAGCCGGAACGCCCTGGAGCGCCTCCATCGCCGTCGTCCTCAACTCCGGCCGCCGGAGATCGTCTTCGCGGCCCCACCGTCTCCAGTGCGTCCCCGAGCTCTCCGACGACGCCGTCGAGTCCACCGTGAGCTCCTGCCCCGTTCCCCTCTCTCCGTTTCTCCGTTCCCGCGCTGTAGCCCCGACCCTCACCATGGCCGTAGCTCCTCGCCGCCGTCCATGTCACCACCGCCGCCCTGGCCACCGCAGCCCGCAACCGAGCGCGTCACCGTGCTTCTGGTGACGCCAGGAGGCCGTAGCGCCTCTCCGCTCACGCCCCCGTGCACCGCAGCACTGCGCCCGCCTTGGCCGAACTCCGGCCACCGCCGCGAGCCTCGCTCCGGCGAGCTCCGACCACCCACGGTCTTCCGCGTGTCCCACTGGATGCGCGCGAGCCTGGGCTTCGCGTAGGTGGCCTCCGCGGCCCAAATGGTCGCCGGAGCGACGAACCCGACGAGCTCCGCCGCGCTCGGCCTCGCCGGCGACTAACCGCCGGTCAACCCGGGTCAAACCGCACTAATTACCCCTCTAATCTACCCCCACTGACACTGACAATGGGCCCCAGCACCCCTAGATAATTTAGATTAACTAGAAAACCCCTCGGGTTAACATTGAGTCACTGACGTGTGGACCCCACACGTCAGGTTTGACTTCGTCAGCGCCGCTAACCCGCTGCGTCATGATGACGCAGTGCTGACGCAACAAACCCTTTTTTCTGGATTTAAATTAAATCAGGAAATTCCAGAATATGTTCAAAACTTCTAAAATTCATAGAAATTCAACCGTAGCTCAGATTTAAATAATTTATATATGAAAAATTATCAGAAAAATGCAATCTATCCATCTGTACTAGTTTCATGCATGACAAACCAACTTATACCTACTGTATAAGTGAAAACATATAAATGGCATATATAAGGACTTAAATTAGAGTTGCATTTGAACCTTTGGTTCAAATGGATCTCTTCCAAGTTGAATGCTAAATGCATTGGCTCAAAATACATCACATATTCATGCCATATTCATGCATCATATTGTTGCATATGATTGTGTTTTGACTGTCGACACCGTTCCCTCTCGATAGGTCCTGCTCCGGAGAGTGTTCCAGAGTACCTGTCTGAGGAGCAGTGCCACCCTGTTGATCTACCAGGCAAGCAAACCCCCTTTGTTCATTCCGATACAAACCTACTCTCTCGCTCCTGCTCTCTTTTACTGCATTAGGACAACAGCGATTCAACTGCTACTTTATGCTGCGGTAGTCGAACCCATTCCTCTGCATGACCTGTCATTGCCACAGTAAATAGTTGAAACCCACTAGCATGTGTAGGAGTTGATTGAGCCATGTTGTGTTCCTACCATGCCTTGCCTGCTATTGCTTAGAGTTGTGTCAGGTCTGGTTCATTGGGAATGAATTGGAGTGTTACGATATGTTCTGGTGCCGAGAGTTAAGCGTGTGAACACGATTTGGTAAAGGTAGCGGTGAGAGGCCATGTAGGAGTACATGGTGGGTTGTCTCACTGGAACCATCCTTAAGCACTGAGTTCTGTGTATGTTGTCCAATGACTAGTTACTACCACACATTGGAATGCTTAAGTGCCCCTCTCGACTTATTAACCAACTTGGTCTCTGTC
Organism: Triticum aestivum; assembly: GCF_018294505.1. Taxonomy (NCBI): domain Eukaryota; kingdom Viridiplantae; phylum Streptophyta; class Magnoliopsida; order Poales; family Poaceae; genus Triticum; species Triticum aestivum. The sequence goes on along the minus strand of NC_057808.1, from coordinate 386,700,065 downwards.
CAGGAGTTGCAACTAGTTTCTGGTGTTTGTAGGTAGTGCTATTTTTCTACCGAGTGGCACCCGGCAGGGTGGGCTTGGGACAGACTAGGCACACGTGGCCCGGTGTACCGAGTGGCACCCGGATGGTGGGCTCGGGAACCCTGTACACATCGTTTGGGGCCGTGAGCGACACCCCGGCCGGATCTCCTTGCGGATGGAACCCGAATAGGCGATAAACCTGGACTAGACTCTTGTGTGGTTAGTCAGGTCGTGGCCGACACCCTCGCCAGGCTTCCGCTTGAAGGTTGCCGAGGTACATGACGTGTACATGGCGGTAAGTGGCGAGAGCGTGTGTGACGCAGTACACCCCTGCAGGGTTATCATGATCTATTCGAATAGCCGTGTCCTCGGTTATGGACTTCTTGGATGCTTACGTGGTACATAGACAACTTGAAGTGGATACTCTAAAATGCTCAAGATAAGTGTGAGTGCTATGGATGGCTTCTCGTAGTGAGACGGGAATGAATCCATAGTGGTGTATTGAGGTGGTGATTAGTGGACTCGTGTGCGCCTTCTTACCTCAAAGAAGATTCTCGCAGTCGTAGAACAGGATAGCCACTGAGTCAAAGCTGGCTTGCTGCAACTAAACCCCACCCTACCTTCTTGATACAAATGCATGTATGATAGGATCTGATGTAAGTCTTGCTGAGTACCTTCGTACTCATGTTGCTTTATTCATGTTTTTGCAGCGGAGACTTCAGTCTTACTAGTAGCTCCGCTTGGACTTCGACGAGTAGCTTGTACCTCAGCTACGATCTTGAACCCTTGGGAGGGTCTTGTAGATAGTCAGGCTTCTCAGCCTTTTTCTTTTGTAGTTGTCTGTACTCAGACATGTAATGCTTCCGTTGCTTGTATGCTCTGAATGATGGGTCATGTGACCCCTGTTTGTACTTAATGCTATGTGGCTCTTCTGGGCCGTTTATCTATATGAGTTCGCGTTATGTTGTGATGCCATGTTGTACAGCACATACTTGCATGTTATGCGTACGTGTAACGTGTATTGCTATGTGTGGGATCCGACAATCTAGTTGTTTATCCTTGGCAGCCTCTCTTATGGGGAAATGTAGTCTAGTGCCTCCTTGAGCCATAGTAGTCCGCTACAGCCCGGTTCACCGGAGTCCTGCTAGCCCAGCACTACTGCTCTGGACACTTGACTGGCCGGCATGTGTTTCACATCGTTCCTGTGTCTGTCCCTTCGGGAAATGTCACGCGATGACATCCGGAGTCCTGCCTAGCCTGCTACAGCCCGGGTTCCCGGAGTCCTGTTAGCCCAGTGCTACAGCCCGGATTCACACGCTGCTGACCGACACGTTCGATGTTGATTCATGTATGCCTGTCCCCATACGTTAGTGCCGCTTTGGGTTCACGACTAGCCATGTCGGCCCGGGTTCTCTGTCATATGGATGCTAGCGACATTGTCATATACGTGAGCCAAAAGGCGCAAACGGTCCCGGGCCATGGTAAGGCGACACCCGTGGGAATACCGTGCGTGAGGCCGCAAAGTGATATGAGGTGTTACATGCTAGATCGGTGTGACTTAGAATCGGGGTCCCGACAGCTTTGGTATCAGAGCCTGACTGCCTGTAGGATTTCCAAGCCAACCTGGTCGAAGTTGAGTCTAGAAATTCTTTAGTTATGTAAGGGAATTGATTGTGGAAGGGAACGTAAGGCTCTTTTACTCCTTTTACCTCATGCCTTCTGATCTGAGTCATCCTATCTTTCCTACGGGGTTAAGGAACTAGGCTTTCTCTTCTGTCTATCAGGATCACGTGTTACTACTCCGTAGTCTCTTAGGATTGGTTGATCAGAGTCATATCCCAGTTTGAGTACCTCCAGTGTAGCCTGTTTAGTAATATCTCAGAACCTTGAGTGACGATGTTGAGTATGGTGCTACCCCGTCCTTTGCAGAATGTCCCATTTTGAGCATTTTACTGCCGTTATGCTGCCGGATTTGTCCTAGGAGTTTGAGAGATACTAAATCTTCTTATGCTACATGTTGCATCCTATAGTTGATGTTGACCTCGTCCTTGGTTCCGCTTCTCAGGATGTCGTTAGTTAACCGAAGTTATGTTGCTCGTTGCCTGAACCACGGAGGTGGTAGGGATGAGGAGGATCCTCCCGACCAGCCTTCGTTGGCAGAATTTATGTTAGAGATGGAGAGGAACAAGCACGAGTCTAACCGCCTGTTAGCACGTATCGAGGAGAACACCGCACCCCAGTGCAAAGAGTCAGCGACCATCTATGATTTCATTGGTCTGAAACCACCTACCTTCCATCATTCTATTGAGCCACTCGATGCAGATGACTGGCTCCGTAGTATCACACACAAGCTGCGTTCTGCGAACGTAGCTGAAGGTGACAAGGTCACTTATGCTGCATATCACCTGGAAGGTCCTGCTAGTCTTTGGTGGCAGAACTATGAGGCTATGCTTCCAGCTAGCCAGATACCGACCTGGAGAGATTTCACTGAGGCTTTTCGCGAGCATCACATTCCTCAGGCTCTCATTGACCGCAAGAGAGAAGAGTTCTGTAGTTTCACCCAGGGTAAGATGGCTGTTGATGCTTACAGTAGAGAGTTTGAGAACCTCGCCCGCTATGCTACAGAAGAAGTGTCCACGGACGCTAAGAAGCAGGCTAGGTTCCGGAAGGGTCTCAACCCCAAGTTGCGTCGTGATCTCCACTTGCACCATTGCAGTACATTCCAGGCTCTTGTGAACAAGGCCATTAATGCGGAGACAGCTCAGCTTACATACGAGGAGTCTCGTAAGCACACCCGTGATTTGGTTTCTTCCTCTGGTTCTAGTTCTCATAAGCGCCGGATTTGGGTTCCGAACTCCGCTCTTCCACCTGGATATGCACCGAGGCCATCTTATGTGCCGCCTCACCCAGTTCAGCAGTATGCTCCACCCAGGCCTATTGGTAGACCGCTTGTCAATGCGGGTCCACATCCAACTTCAGGGACTTGCTTCACATGCGGGAAGCCAGGACACTATGCACGTGACTGCTCTCAAACTAACTATGCCCCACCCCTGCCTGAGAAGTCTGTTGGCAGTGGTAAGCCATCACGCAAGATGATCAGTGTCAAGTCAGCTCCCACTGAGCGTGGACGTGTGCATCACGCCTCAGCTAAAGACGCTCATGATGATCCGGATGTCGTTCTTGGTACACTCCTTGTCAATTGCCATCCAGCTTCGGTTCTATTCGATACTGGAGCATCTCACTCCTTCATCTCTGAAGGCTATGCCCGTTTGCACGACATGTCATTTTGTGATATGCCAACTCCACTTGAAATCCAAACTCCAGGGTCTAGATGGCAAACTACCAGAATAAGCCATGGTAATGAAATCCTTGTTGACAGACTTGTATTCCTTGCCTCACTTATAGCCCTCAAGTCTACAGATATTAACATCATCTTGGGTATGGACTGGATGACAGCTCATCATGCCAAGATTGATTGTTACACCAGGTCTGTTCAACTCACACACCCATCTGGCAAGTTAGTCACTGTCTCCACCAGAGTTGCAAAGCGTCAACTCTATTCTCTTAATGCCAGTCCTCTTCCAGACCTTGAAGATATCCCGGTAGTCCGTGACTTTCCGGATGTCTTTCCAGAAGAACTGCCAGGTATTCCACCTGACAGGGATGTAGAGTTTGTCATAGATCTTATCCCAGGAACCGCCCCAATCTCTAGGAGACCTTACAAGATGGCACCTTTAGAACTAGGTGAGCTTAAGAAACAACTTGATGAGTCCTTGCAAAAGGGTTTCATCCGTCCTAGTTCTTCTCCTTGGGCTTGCCCCGTCCTCTTCGTCAAGAAGAAGGATGGTACGGACCGGATGGTTGTAGATTATCGTCCCGTTAATTTGGTCACGATAAAGAACAAGTATCCGCTCCCCAGGATCAACGACCTGTATGATCAACTCGCTGGATCCTCAGTCTTTTCCAAGATGGATTTGAGGTTAGGCTACCACCAAATCAAGATTAGAAACGGGGACATTCCTAAGACGGCTTTTGTCACCCGTTATGGCCAGTACGAGTACACCGTCATGTCTTTTGGTCTAACCAATGCTCCAGCTACCTTCTCCCGCTTGATGAACTCGATCTTCATGGAGTACTTAGATAAGTTCGTCGTGGTTTACCTCGATGATATCCTTATCTACTCGAAGAACGAGGAAGAGCATGCCGAACATCTTAGACTTGTGTTAGAAAAGCTCAGAGAGCACCGCCTTTACGCCAAGTTTTCCAAGTGCGAATTTTGGTTGCCAGAAGTGACCTACCTAGGCCACGTGATCTCTGGTAAGGGCATTGCTGTCAATCCTGAGAGAGTTCAGGCCATTCTTGATTGGACTCCACCTGAAACAGTTAAACAAGTTAGGAGTTTCCTTGGTCTAGCCAGTTATTGTCGCCGCTTCGTTGAAAACTTCTCCAAAGTAGCCAAACCCCTCACGGAACTTCTCAAGAAGGATAAAAAGTTTGAGTGGTCCCCACAGTGTGAATACAGTTTTCAGGAACTGAAAAGACGCCTGACTTCTGCTCCCATACTGGTGCCACCGGATTTCACTAAAGACTTTGTTATCTACTGCGACGCCTCACGACAGGGACTAGGTTGCATTCTTATGCAGGATCGCCATGTGATTGCCTATGCATCTCGACAGTTACATCCACATGAGGAGAATTATCCTACACATGATCTAGAGCTTGCAGCTGTAGTCTATGCACTTAAGACATGGCGACATTACCTTCTTGGTAAACGTTGCGAGATTTACACCGATCACCAGAGTCTCAAGTATATTTTCACCCAACCAGATTTGAACCTTAGGCAAAGACGTTGGTTGGAGTTGATCTCAGATTACGACTTAGGGATTACCTACACCCCAGGCAAGGGCAATGTCATGGCTGATGCGCTAAGTCGTAAGTCCTATTGCAACAATCTTATGTTGCAGCAGGGCCAACCACTTCTCCATGAGGAATTCTGTAAGCTTAACCTTCACATTGCTCCTCAAGGATTCCTTTCTACCTTGGTGGCGAAACCTACCCTTGAGGATCAGATCATTTCTGACCAGAAGTTTGATAGGGGTGTTACCCGCATCAGGAGAAACATTAAGAAGGGAGTTGGTGGATGTTTCTCTATGGATGATCGAGGTGCTGTTTTCTTTGAGAATCGTTTGGTGGTTCCCAAGAATCAACATCTGCGACAATTGATCCTTAAGGAGGCACATGAATCCCCTCTCACGATTCATCCCGGTAGTACTAAGATGTATCAGGACCTACGCCAGAGGTTCTGGTGGACTAGGATGAAGAGAGAAATCGCTCAGTTCATTGCTAACTGTGACGTTTGTCGTCGCGTTAAGGCAGAACATCAAAGGCCTGCTGGCACCCTTCAACCTTTAGCCATTCCTGAGTGGAAATGGGATAAAGTTGGTATGGACTTCATCACCGGCTTTCCCAGGACCAAGAAAGGGAATAATGCTATCTTCGTAGTCATTGATCGTCTTTCCAAAGTGGCTCACTTCCTACCTGTTCGAGAGAGTATCACTGCTAGTCAGCTCGCTGACTTATATATTTCTCGAATAGTGTCACTTCATGGTGTTCCACTAGAGATCAATTCAGACCGTGGTAGTCTCTTCACTTCTCATTTCTGGGAGAGTTTCCAAACTGCCATGGGCACCCATCTTTCCTTCAGTACCGCTTTCCACCCTCAATCAAGTGGTCAGGTGGAAAGGGTCAACCAAATTCTTGAAGACATGCTTAGAGCTTGCGTTATCTCATTCGGTATGGATTGGGAGAAATGCCTACCTTTCGCCGAGTTTGCTTATAACAATAGCTATCAATCCAGTCTTAAGAAAGCTCCTTTCGAGATTCTGTATGGACGAAGATGTCGAACACCTTTGAACTGGTCAGAAACCGGTGAAAGACAATTCTTTGGACCGGACATGATCCAGGAAGCAGAAGAGCAAGTTCGCATCATTCGTGAGAAATTGAAAACAGCCCAGTCTCGTCAAAAGAGCCAGTATGACCGTCGTCATAAGGAAGTGGCTTATGAAGTTGGCGACAAGGCTTACCTTCGGGTTACTCCTCTAAAGGGTACCCATCGATTCGGTATCAAGGGCAAGTTGGCTCCTCGTTACATTGGTCCTTTTCGCATTCTCGCTAAACGAGGAGAGGTTGCCTACCAGTTAGAACTACCCCCACATCTATATCGAGTCCATGATGTCTTCCACGTCTCTCAACTCAGGCGTTGCTTCTCGGATCCCATCCGCGGAGTGGACCATGAAACGCTTGATCTCCAAGATAACCTCACATACCGAGAGTACCCTATTCGCATTCTTGATCAAGCAGAGCGTGTCACCCGACGTCAGAACATCAAGTTTCTCAAGGTTCAGTGGTCTCATCATTCTGAGAGAGAAGCTACTTGGGAGCGAGAAGATCGTCTTCGACTGGAGTACCCCACCTTCTTTCCGTCGACCCCTGAATCTCGGGACGAGATTCTTGCAAGTGGGGGCGAGTTGTCACGTCCCTAGTTCTGGTATGACCTAGACTAGCTAGTCATGTGTGCATCATGTCTAAATTTCATTTAAATTTGAAATGGGGATCTGTGAAACCCTCAGAATCATTTCTGGAAATGACCCAGATAAAAATTGCTCCAAAAGGGTCCAAGAAAATGTTCATGTTGCTCTCTGAAAATATTGGACAGAGATAAAAACCAAACCAATATTTTTAGGAGATCATAAATATTTATGTTGGGCATTTGGAATTAATGCAGTAATTATTTGCTTTGGATATATATTGTTATATATATAAAATATTGTCCAAAAATTATGCCATTTGTTGAGGAGTTCTGGAATAATACCACTAGCCCCTATAAAAATTGGCATAAGTAAATAAAATGGTTTAGTATTTTTATTAAACCAAACAAATGTCAGAAAATTAGAAAAGAAAAAGAAATAGGAAAAGGGAGCTTACCTGCGGCCTGGCACTGTGCGGCCTGGCCTGGCCCAGCAGGCCAGCCCAGCTGACTGGCCAGCGCCAGTCGTCCCCCTCCTCGCGCCAGAGGGACAGGGCGCGTGGTCGCCGCACGCCGCGCGCATGCGCACCACGGCAGCTGCCTGCCTGCCCTCCCCTCCCTCGACGCCTCGGTCGCCTGGACGACGCCACGACCCCTCCAGGCCTCACTCCCTCTCTCCTGCTCCTCTCCCCCGCTCTCTCCCGCTCTCTCCCGCGACGCCCGAACGCGTCGGTCGCCGCCGTTCGCTGCCCCGCGCTCCCCGCCATCCCCTCGCACCTCCGTCGTGTCCCAGAGCTCCGCCTCCTCGCGCTGAACCCCTCCGCTGAGCCACGCAAGCCGGAACGCCCTGGAGCGCCTCCATCGCCGTCGTCCTCAACTCCGGCCGCCGGAGATCGTCTTCGCAGCCCCACCGTCTCCAGTGCGTCCCCGAGCTCTCCGACGACGCCGTCGAGTCCACCGTGAGCTCCTGCCCCGTTCCCCTCTCTCCGTTTCTCCGTTCCCGCGCTGTAACCCCGACCCTCACCATGGCCGTAGCTCCTCGCCGCCGTCCATGTCACCACCGCCGCTCTAGCCACCGCAGCCCGCAACCGAGCGCGTCACCGTGCTTCTGGTGACGCCAGGAGGCCGTAGCGCCTCTCCGCTCACGCCCCCGTGCACCGCAGCACTGCGCCCGCCTTGGCCAAACTCCGGCCACCGCCGCGAGCCTCGCTCCGGCGAGCTCCGACCACCCCACGGTCTTCCGCGTGTCCCACTGGATGCGCGCGAGCCTGGGCTTCGCGTAGGTGGCCTCCGCGGCCCAAATGGTCGCCGGAGCGACGAACCCGACGAGCTCCGCCGCGCTCGGCCTCGCTGGCGACTAACCGCCGGTCAACCCGGGTCAAACCGCACTAATTACCCCTCTAATCTACCCCCACTGACACTGACAATGGGCCCCAGCACCCCTAGATAATTTAGATTAACTAGAAAACCCCTCGGGTTAACATTGAGTCACTGACGTGTGGACCCCACATGTCAGGTTTGACTTGGTCAGCGCCGCTAACCCGCTGACGTCATGATGACGCAGTGCTGACGCAACAAACCCTTTCTGGATTTAAATTAAATCAGGAAATTCCAGAATATGTTCAAAACTTCTAAAATTCATAGAAATTCAACCGTAGCTCAGATTTAAATAATTTATATATGAAAAATTATCAGAAAAATGCAATCTATCCATCTGTACTAGTTTCATGCATGACAAACCAACTTATACCTACTGTATAAGTGAAAACATATAAATGGCATATATAAGGACTTAAATTAGAGTTGCATTTGAACCTTTGGTTCAAATGGATCTCTTCCAAGTTGAATGCTAAATGCATTGGCTCAAAATACATCACATATTCATGCCATATTCATGCATCATATTGTTGCATATGATTGTGTTTTGACTGTCGACACCGTTCCCTCTCGATAGGTCCTGCTCCGGAGAGTGTTCCAGAGTACCTGTCTGAGGAGCAGTGCCACCCTGTTGATCTACCAGGCAAGCAAACCCCCTTTGTTCATTCCGATACAAACCTACTCTCTCGCTCCTGCTCTCTTTTACTGCATTAGGACAACAGCGATTCAACTGCTACTTTATACTGCGGTAGTAGAAACCATTCCTCTGCATGACCTGTCATTGCCACAGTAAATAGTTGAAACCCACTAGCATGTGTAGGAGTTGATTGAGCCATGTTGTGTTCCTACCATGCCTTGCCTGCTATTGCTTAGAGTTGTGTCAGGTCTGGTTCATTGGGAATGAATTGGAGTGTTACGATATGTTCTGGTGCCGAGAGTTAAGCGTGTGAACACGATTTGGTAAAGGTAGCGGTGAGAGGCCATGTAGGAGTACATGGTGGGTTGTCTCACTGGAACCATCCTTAAGCACTGAGTTCTGTGTATGTTGTCCAATGACTAGTTACTACCACACATTGGAATGCTTAAGTGCCCCTCTCGACTTATTAACCAACTTGGTCTCTTTCCAGGAGTTGCAACTAGTTTCTGGTGTTTGTAGGTAGTGCTATTTTTCTACCGAGTGGCACCCGGCAGGGTGGGCTTGGGACAAACTAGGCACACGTGGCCCGGTGTACCGAGTGGCACCCGGATGGTGGGCTCGGGAACCCTGTACACATCGTTTGGGGCCGTGAGCGACACCCCGGCCGGATCTCCTTGTGGATGGAACCCGAATAGGCGATAAACCTGGACTAGACTCTTGTGTGGTTAGTCAGGTCGTGGCCGACACCCTCGCCAGGCTTCCGCTTGAAGGTTGCCGAGGTACATGACGTGTACATGGCGGTAAGTGGCGAGAGCGTGTGTGACGCAGTACACCCCTGCAGGGTTATCATGATCTATTCGAATAGCCGTGTCCTCGGTTATGGACTTCTTGGATGCTTACGTGGTACATAGACAACTTGAAGTGGATACTTTAAAATGCTCAAGATAAGTGTGAGTGCTATGGATGGCTTCTCGTAGTGAGACGGGAATGAATCCATAGTGGTGTATTGAGGTGGTGATTAGTGGACTCGTGTGTGCCTTCTTACCTCAAAGAAGATTCTCGCAGTCGTAGAACAGGATAGCCACTGAGTCAAAGTTGGCTTGCTGCAACTAAACCCCACCCTACCTTCTTGATACAAATGCATGTATGATAGGATCTGATGTAAGTCTTGCTGAGTACCTTCGTACTCATGTTGCTTTATTCATGTTTTTGCAGCGGAGACTTCAGTCTTACTAGTAGCTCCGCTTGGACTTCGACGAGTAGCTCGTACCTCAGCTACGATCTTGAACCCTTGGGAGGGTCTTGTAGATAGTCAGGCTTCTCAGCCTTTTTCTTTTGTAGTTGTCTGTACTCAGACATGTAATGCTTCCGTTGCTTGTATGCTCTGAATGATGGGTCATGTGACCCCTGTTTGTACTTAATGCTATGTGGCTCTTCTGGGCCGTTTATCTATATGAGTTCGCGTTATGTTGTGATGCCATGTTGTACAGCACATACTTGCATGTTATGCGTACGTGTAACGTGTATTGCTATGTGTGGGATCCGACAATCTAGTTGTTTATCCTTGGCAGCCTCTCTTATGGGGAAATGTAGTCTAGTGCCTCCTTGAGCCATAGTAGTCCGCTACAGCCCGGTTCACCGGAGTCCTGCTAGCCCAGCACTACTGCTATGGACACTTGACTGGCCGGCATGTGTTTCGCATCGTTCCTGTGTCTGTCCCTTCGGGAAATGTCACGCGATGACATCCGGAGTCCTGCCTAGCCTGCTACAGCCCGGGTTCCCGGAGTCCTGTTAGCCCAGTGCTACAGCCCGGATTCACACGCTGCTGACCGACACGTTCGATGTTGATTCATGTATGCATGTCCCCATACGTTAGTGCCGCTTTGGGTTCACGACTAGCCATGTCGGGCCGGGTTCTCTGTCATATGGATGCTAGCGACATTGTCATATACGTGAGCCAAAAGGCGCAAACGGTCCCGGGCCATGGTAAGGCGACACCCGTGGGAGTACCGTGCGTGAGGAAGGGGACGACGCGGAGCCGGGGAAGACGCGGCAGTGGAAGCCCACGCGGAGAGGAGTACGAGGGTTCACTGGTTGGGCTGCGGTCTGAGGCTGCCGTCGCCGCAGAATAACAGGGGGTGTGGGTGAGTGGATGGCCTGGCCAGCGGTGGGAGTAGTAGGGGGCGGTGAGGCCTCTACGGACAGCCGGCCACGGGAGGTAGGAGCACGCGGCACGACCGGCGCTGGTTTGGGCGGCTGGAGCAAGAAGACTAGAGGTTGAAGAAGCACTACGGCCGTTGGATGGACATCGTACGGTCACTGGAGCTAGAATCCTTCATATTGCCTAAGTTGACAAAGCCCTCTGTCCCCGTCAACTTAGTAGGCCCACAAGTCAGCCACCCACTATGTTGGGTCCCAGCTAGCAGGGGGTATTCATTTTTTTGCGTAATAAGGAGACACTTCCTTGCGTGCGAAGATATAGCTGGCGGGTCCGAGCTGTCAGCGGGGGGAACATTTTTTTTTGCGAAATACAGAGGCCCTTCCGGTGGGTCCCAGCTGTCAGGTGGAGGAATCATTATTTTGCACGTAATAAGGAGGCATTTCCTTGTGTGCGTCCGTGGACCCAGCTGTCAGCCTCTCCACGTACCGTCCACTTCTGATGAATGTCGTTCGTTGACCACGTTGACCACGCCGCGCCAAGAGCACCAGGGCGGCGAACGATGGCAAGGCTAGGAAGAGAATGACACGGAGCCGGGGAAGACGCGGTAGTGGATGCCCACGCTGAGGGGAGTATGAGCGTTGACTGGTCGGCTGCGGGGTGAGACTGACGTCGCCGAAAAATAACAGGATGTGCGGGTGGGTAGAGGGATGGCCTGGCGGCAACACAGCCGGCCACGGGAGGAGGGAGTAGGCAGTCCCGCCGGCGCTGGTTTGGGCGGCTGGAGCAGGAAGATCAGAGATTGAAGAAGCACGGCGGCCGTTGGATGGACATCCAACAGTCACTGCTCTGTGTTGACTAAGTTGACAAAGCCTTGCGTACGCGTCAATTTTTTTTAGGATAGCGTCATCATGAACCTAGTAGGCCCAGAAGTCAGCCTCCAAATCTGTGGAAAACAGCATACAGCCCATTAGCCATTATTTTCAATAATTTACAGCCCATTTTCTAATTCTTAAGGATATTTGAAGCCCATATTCTTTTTATTAGCATTACAGACCATATATTTTGGGCACTGCTAAAAAATTCAACGAAATTTTTCATATTTCGGTGGGGTTCGAACTCTTTTAATCACGAAATTTCGAGTCACGTTAAAAATAATTTTTAAAAAATTATATCAAAATAAAATTCAAAAAACAATTCTCCGCAAAAAATGAATGAAATTTAAAATCTTAACTAACAAGATGCCTGTGCGTTGCATGGAACATGAAGATGCATTTGTATGAGAAGTTTATCTTGTGGGAGAAAAGACGATATTTTAATGTAATTGCTAGTTGGCTTTCGTTTTTATAAGAGTAGAGAGTAGAGAAATCCAGAAAAATGATATTTTAATGTAATTACCGGTTGGCTTTGGTTTAAAAATTTACAGCCCATTTCTTACAACTTATAGCCCATTTTCTGGGGAAGCCCATTTCTTACTACTTACATCCCTCCTCATCTTGAAAGATTTGCAGCCCAGCAGGGCTGAGAAAAGCAAGTAGGCCTCGGTTTTTGTATTCTCCAAAAAAATTAACTGGGCTAGACATTTTTCAGAAAAAAAAAAGATATCAACTGGGCTCGTCATGTGTTTAAATAAAAGCGTAAGCGTGGGCTAGACGGACCACAGCCCCCGCACAACACGCAGTTGAGCTCCATCTCTGAAACTAAAAAACAACTGGGCGAGCTGCTGGGTCCCTGGTGTTATCCGCTTGTTTGTAATTTTCTCGTTTATTGACTACATTGACAATGGCGTGGGACCTAGTTGTCAAAGAATTAGGAGGAAGTATTTTTTGGCTTGTAATAACGAGGCACCTGCTTGCATAATGCAATGACCCTGGTGGGTCCCTACTGTCAGCCTCTCCACGTACAATCATCTCCTGATTCCTCTTGGTTGTTGACCATGTTGACAACGCCAGACGGTGGCCGGCACAGCGAGCGAACCAAGGCGGAGAACGACGGCGAGGCCTCGGACGGGAACGAACAGCAGCCGTGGAAGATGCGGCAGTGTAGTGGCAAGTGGAGGGGAGTACGAGGGCAACAACATGCAACTCAAGCTTACAAACGGTACAAAAAGCCCAAGGATTAATTGTTCGTCAAATTTTTAGACAAAACCCAGATTGAGCATGGCAGTAACATCTAATCCAACCACTCTTTTCGCAGTCACAAACAAATGGATCGGTCTGATCCATAAAATCAACATCCTGTGCAAAAAAAATTCATCCAAAAATTATTTCAGGATGACTACAACTTGTTGTAAATAGAAGCCGAGCACGTTTAGAAGCCCATTTGTCCACCTAAAACTTCTTTTTTTGCTGTTCAACGTGTCCGTCCGTGACAAATCTCTTGCGGTAAAACTTAAGCCTCATGGACAATAGTAACCTCGCATTCAACATGAAGAATGTGACAAAGCTTCTATTTGCCTGGTTGGATGCATACCCTTCCATTGTTATTGTCCTCAAACGAATGTCATGAGAACTGAGAAAATCCTGGTGCTTATTACGCCACCAATTGGTTATACATTTTTCTCCATGTGGTTGCAGTACCTAAGTAGACATGAAGATTTGAAAACAGTTAAGGTCTGAAAAAAGAGTATGTCGAAAGAGCAGCAGCTGAACGGTTAATTCTAGTACAATATATACAGTCTTTCAATGTGCATGAAATCATCACCTTTATATATAAATTCTCTAGAGACCGAAAGCATCGCAGCAAGCCAATAATTATGTTCAGATCATAACTAAAGATTCCGATATATAAGATCTTGACAGAATCCAGCAGCATTGATAGGCTATCCATGGATGAACTCTTCATTGAGCATATAACATAATATTAGTACCCAAAGTGTACTCCAAGATGATATAAAACTTATGCGCACAAATGAAAAATGCAGCTTATGATTACAAATGTGTAGATGATAATATGCGGTGCCTGAAAAAGTGAGGAGCCAAACACCAACTTGTTGTGATCATCAAATGGAGCACTAATTAGACCCAAGGTCTCCAGTTTGAGCGCAGAGACGATAGTTATTTGCGAAGGTTTATAACAATCATCAAGGAGCAACCTTTGAAGTGAAGGGGCATCTTCGATGATGAGCTGATGTCCTTCAAAACAAATTCCAATCTTTTAAGGTGAGGTGACTTTATTTGGAGACAACTGATAGGGATTTATATTCCCAAAACAATCATCACGCGCTCCAGGGAAGGGCAATTGGAGTGGATGATGCTGTGCAGTGAGGCCTCCGACAGATAAACCACCACAAGCGAAAGTTTTTTTAGCAGTGGGAGTCGAAGCATTTGTTCCAAATCGTCTGGTAGATAGCACCGGGCGAAGGTGGCGGTGTGGAGAGAGGAGATAAACCGCGAGATGGACAATGGTGGTGTGGGCACAAATTCTTGCTATGTTCGTGGTATGAAACTTTCGTGGTAATGGTAGAACTCAAACTGCTGGAGTTTTCTGAATTCAGGGGATGTCAGCCAAGCATCCACCGTGCCGGGTATGGACAGCAGGTAGCGTGTCGAGATGAAGAGGCATTGAACGGGGCCCTACTGGTGAGAGGAGACGATGGCTCTGAGGAAATCAAATTCAGGAAGGACAGATATCTGACAACAGTCGAGATTGAGGGGCGCGGTGTGCCATAGAGGGCGCCACCGAGTTGAGAGGACTTGTGTGCAGCAGCAATCCATGGTGGGGAGAAGTGAGATGATCTCCTCAAGGATGACGTCCGGCAGATCACTGATGCGGTCCATCAAATATTCTACCGGTTCCTCAGATCCGGGTGGGGGGCTCGCCGCTTCTCCCCGCGCTGCCGGGTGCGGGATCTACAACCGGTGTCGCCACCGGCGGGAGCCTCATCTTCTTGGCGCTCGGGCTAGCCGACTCCATTTTCCTTATGGGCGTCGCGCCGAGCTCACGGGTTTGGGCAGAGTAGCCAGAGACGAGCCTAGTGGCAGTGCGAGTGGGGAAGACAGTGGGCTGGGTTTTTCTGTAGGAGTGGAAGAAGTGGAGCAGGCGTTTTCTGTACGAGTGAGGAAGAAGGTGAGCGGGGGTTTTCTGGATGAGTGAGGAAGATGGGGAGCGGGGGGAATTGGGGGGAGACGGAAGCGGGAGAGCGAGCTACAGTATAAGTGGAAGCGAGGAGGAAGGAGGGTTTTTCTGGGATCGCCCCCTCTTCAAGAAATATGGGCTTCTCCTCGCAAAATACAAAAACAAATGGGCTTTAAGATGGATAGGCTTTTGTATCGTCCCAGTCGGCTGCCCGTGTTTCGTACTAGAGGGCCTTGTGCTAGAGGCAGCCCGAGACACTCTCCGGCTTATTGCCGATTCGAAAGAAAAAAAGAGACGCCTCCAGCTTATGGCTACTCATCGGTAACCTTTTTCAACTTGGCATCCACGAAATTAGAGGATGCGGTACTGGATGCAGACACTCACACTGGTCGCGTAGCGCGGCAAAGTGAGGTGTCAAATAACAGGCCTACAATATACTTACTAGATTGTGAAGGTTCACAGGCTAGTCAACATTCACATTAAACTAACATTCACATTAATCCTAACATTCAGAAGAACAAAAGTTCAGCATGTTTATGCATCTCAATGATTCGCCATACTATAACCAATACAAAGCTGTGAGAAGGTGTGGAAATAAAGAAAATCAATCAATGCTTCTCTGAGCAAAGGGCCTCCCCGCGCACGCATTAATTTCCTGGGCATGCTTGTTTCTTCTCAATGTTGCAAGCACTTTGAGCATGTTGGGAACTCCACAGCTAGCTAGCTGCCTCACCTTGCAATTGACGCTGACACATTTGCAGAAAACACATGAGGCAATAGAGATGACTCAACATGAGTCCATATTGTGCAGTTTCCCTGAAATCATCTTCATTGTCCTGAATCTGAAAAGATAGGAAAACAATAGCTATACTTAAAAGGTGTTGCAAAACAGTAGCACATATCAATAGCTCGGCATGACAAAACACGATCATCTGGACGAGGGGGATACTGACCTGCCTAAGGAAGATTATATATAATTTCATAAGTCCTTAGTTGATTTCCACCTTCGGCTGCACTGCTTGTTTGCTCCTCCACACATGACAGGATCGTTCCGCACTACAATCAGCAAGTCAACGTACGAATAAGATTATTTCATCTTGCGGTGGTCATTGTACCTAGTTACGAATGTAGGAATACCTGGAGCACTATGAGGTTAGCTGACAGCAGGTAGATGCAGCCATATAAATTTTGTGCGGTGCTACCAAAATTGAGGTTTGTATCCCTTCCCGTTATGAGAATTCTTCTTGAAGTTGGTAGAATGTTACGGCTTGTTCTTTGCATCAAACTTGCCTTTCCCCTGAGATTTGTTCTTGTTGTTTTGGGGCTGGTTGGGCTGGAACTTCTTCTCGTATACCATGTGGGCACTAGAAGCTCCCTCAGTGACCCGAGCACGTGTGTCTTTTGCTCTCGCCTTCTCTTCAAAATCAAGAGTGCTAATGAGATCCGAAACGGAAAAATCATGTCTCTTCTTTTTCAGAGAAGTAGCAAAATTGTTCCACGAAGGTGGAAGCTTGGCAATGATGGTCCCAGCAACAAATTTGTCCGGCAACACACACTTAAAGTACTCAAGTTCCTTAGCGAGTGACTGTATCGCATGAGTCTGCTGAACAATAGAGCGCTCATCAGTCATCTTGTAGTCACAGAATTGCTCCATGACGTACAACTCGTTGCCAGCACCCGAGGCCCCAAACGTGGCCTCGAGCGCAGCCCACATGTCTTTGCCGCTATCAAATGACATATATGAATCCACAATGGAATCGTCAAGAACACTCAGCAGAGCGGCTTTGAAGGGCACATGTAGGATTAAGATCGCCCTCAGGCTTACCCTTAGTGGCGTCATAGAAGTACATGATCTGAAACCAATATACTGCTCTTGTGTGCCACCTTTCAAAAGCGCAGCAAAACCACTCGGAGTAAATTGCCTATAATCAGGTTTTTGGATTGGATTGTTGAATATATGAGCAATTTACTATGAGATTTAATCCGAACCAATAGTAAATAGATCATGACGACAATTGCAAAGTCGGAGTAATGATGCGGAATAAACCAGGAGGACAGAATCACACACTGTACAGCGGGAGCAGAACCACTGTGGTTGATGTTGTCACTCATGTCGTTGATGAAGAGGTTACCGAGGTCGGGGAAGAAGGTTGTCATTGAGGAAGTCGTCGCTGGCAGCAATCACAGGAGTGTGCTCCCCCAAAACCTGATCGCCCCTCTCTCATACAGGATCGCGAAAGGCGGGGTTCGGAGGACTGCTATCCCTTCTCGTGGTGCACGCCGGAAGGAGGGATGGAGAAGAATTGCGTGGCGGCGCTAAGATCTGGAACGGTGCGAAACCATATGATACAGCGGCGGCTAGGGTAGAGCCTGTCAGGTCGGTCGTGCGAGTAAGACCAAGTATAATAGTACTCCCTCCGTCTCGGTTTACAGGGCATGCATGTCGTTCTAGGTTGGGAATTTAACTAGCTATATATGTATTATATGTGATGAAAAATATATGTTTAGAAACTACATCCGCTTAAGAATCCAATGATATACTTTTGGTGACATATAACTCATATTTAGTTAGTCAAATGGATGATCTGGAACTACGCGCACGCCCTCTAAACTGAGACGGAGGGAGTAGGCCTTTGGCCCAAACCCCACATCCAAGTCAATAATAGCCCCACTATCCAAAAGAATCATAAACGACTAAGTAATTAAGGCATCCGTTAATTATTAATTAATGACTTAATAAATTTTCCGACCAATAAAAATATAGACCACGTGCATAGCTTTTGTCCTTGGACAGGCTCATTCCCGAAGAGCGCGCGTGTAGGTTTCCTATTATCATGCTCATGCAAATGCTAGAATAGATCGTATTATAAAGTGGTGCAACTCACACTCACCTACTCCCTCCTTCCATCTATATAGGACCTAATGTGTTTTTCGAGGCTAACTTTGACCAAATGTTAGAGCAATAATATATGACATGCAACTTAGTACACAAAGCATATGGTCAAATTCGTATGTGAAAGGACCTTCCAATGATATAATTTTCACATTATACATCTCATGTACTATTAATCTTGTCAATAGTCAAAGGCGGTCTTGAAAAACGCATTAGGCCATATATAGATGGAAGGAGGGAGTAGCAGTATGGGACTAAACTTTAGTCCCACTCACACCACACTTAGAGCATGGTTAATAGTATAGGCAACATTCGGCTATATGAAGTTGACACATCATCTAGAACCAACCTAATAGCCTGCTAGTACAATAGTTAGTCCCTTTAGTATAATACTATATCATTAAAAATGGCCCCACCTTTTGTCTCACAAAGTATGTTGGAGCTCCTGCTACAACCAGCTACAAGTTTACAACCCGCTTCTCTTCTCTCTCCTCTTCTCTCTCCATCAACTAAGAACAAATACTATATTGAAATCCTTATAGCCTGCTTATGTCATCTAATTGCAGTACTTGCTCTAAATCCACTATGTAGTCTGAAATGCCGGGTGTGTAGCGGGCGGTGCCCTCGGTCGGCGCGCCGCTTCAACAATGGAAGCAGTGAGAGGTCGCCTCGCCCTGACTTGCCATCAATGTGGAGTGGCGGGCTCAGCTGGCGGCGGGCGGGAAGCGCGCGCGGGAGGGGGAAGGGGTTTTGGTGGGCCAAGAAGGTGAGAAGCCAACTTGGGACCGGTCCGGATGGGGAAATATCATGTGCTCCCATACTAACTACTTTCATGCATATGACACTAGTCTATGTTACTACTCCCTCCTTTCCGATTTATAGGGCTTATCTCAAAATCTTAGTTTTTCCATTTTATATGGATCAATTTGGTTGTTCCCCATCACAAGTTTAGATTTCAAGGTGCATTAAATAATTGCATGCAAGTATTAAGAGAAAATTGACCAATGCATGTACTTTATGCATGCATGCATTGCAATTAATACAAGGGTAAACATAATTTTTTGAGGAAAATAAGAGAATTAATTGGGTACTTTTGCAAATTACAAAAAGTATTCCACCACTCATCATCTATCTTGGTTGGTGAGATTTTCGAATTGGGCCCTATAAACCAGAAAGGAGGGAGCCCTATAAACCGGAAAGGAGGGAGTAGTACAGTAATGTTATGATAGCTTCATTTATTAGCTTGTTGACTCATCTTGTCTTGGGAAACGCTATGTTACAGTAGTAACATATTAGTATGTTACCACTTCTCATTAACTACTTGCCACATAAGCAAAATTTTCTTGGAGTGCGCTAAGTTACTCCCACTATAACTAGCAGTACAAAGTGTGGGCTATGTAGAGGGCGTAGTAAGCAAGCTTCTCATTGTTCTACGAGTTGACATGACACATCAAAGTAGTAGTTTTTTTTCAAAATGTACATCAAAGTACCAATGTAGTAGTCTCCAAAAAGGGCCGACCATGTCCATGGCTACCATCCCATCTCGTGCTCTGTCATTGAGTATGTGCACGATTCACGTGCCATTCAAGAAAAAAATTGCGTACGTTCCATTGAAGAAAAAATATTAAAAACAAACACGCCACCGCGTCATAGTCGAACTTTGGTTCGTCCACGCGTGGTTCCCGACCCTCCACTAAGTGAACAACTACCAAACGCGTCAAAATTATCACGTGAGCTGCCTCTTCATCCAGAAATGAGCTCCACCGTGTACTCGCGCGGGTGTGTTAGGGAATGAGGCACAGAGTACGTGCGTCCGTGCATGCAATTTTTCTCTTCGTGAATGTACTCCTTTTTTTGTGGGTGATTCGTGCACGTACTCGGCCTACGTTGGTAACCGTTGGTGAGTCTCACTTATCTCTACATCTCAACATGTACATCTACATCTGCATCTACGTCTACACTACATCTACATCTACATCTACATCTCCCTCTACTATAGTACAACAAGTTTTAAACATGAGACCAGCCATTTTCTTGCATGACACGACCAGCCCGTATCGCTTCTTGCTCCTCGTCTCTCTCAAAGTGCGTCCGGCAGGCGATTTTGCCGTCGATTGAGGTCGGTTAGCTCATACTCGGTCCCACATGTTATAAATCTAAAAAGAATACTCTGACCAGCGGACCATTGAAAGAAGTATATTTTTCACCCTCAAATGTAAGTTCATGGACAAATAACCCCCCAAAGTCAATTTTGGTATGATTTTTACCCTCAAATCTCTAAAACCGGGTATATCACCCCCTTGAGCGGTTTTAGTGTTCACATGTTAGAGTTTAGGTGGTTTTGATTGTTGGCTAGGAATTGACTAATTATTTACACTAATGAAATGGCAACGACGCCATCGGAAGCCGCGGATGTCGTCAGAGATGTACCCAATGGACCCCGACCTTCCCTACGAGGAGAGGAGAAAATGCGGGTGCCTTTCAAGCTCAAGGGGTCGTCAGGCTACCTCGTCGGCTCGTCGCCCGCCTACCTCTGGTCCTCCCAGAGCCTCTATCATTGTCGTGTAGCTCACGGTGGCGCTCATTTGTAGGTGGGCGCTGCTAGCTAGGAGACATAGTTGAGTTAATCGAGCCCTACTTGAAAATCAATTGTGTCCTTGGCCTAAGCTCCGCCACTACTAGAAGAAAACTCCTGCAGAGGAGGTCGACGAGAGGCAGCACCGTGCTACCTACATTGGTCATTTGATTCATAGGATAGAATGCTATAAGATTTTTTTCCCATGTAATCATGTGTCAATTGGCAATCTAGCATCCACCCAGATTTTTTTCACTTCCTTTGTTTTTCCTGTGTCAAACACTCTGTTTTTTAGGGGAACACTGTGTTAATGCTATGGGATTCAAGTGGACATGCCACTCCAATCCTTTATTTTTCTTTACGAAGAGAGTACTTGCTGCTACAAGAGCATTGTGTTAATGATGTGCCGCTGGAAGAGCCACCTATATTAATTAACCGTGCAGCAATTCATTTAGTAGTACTAGGTTAGTAGGTGACCTTGCGCTTGGCTCTTCTCCTCTTCCGGAAGTCGAACAATAATGATGGTACTACAATGGTACTTCTGGCAATCTGACACCAAATGAACTACTGCACGTCCACCACTAAGCAAAAGTTTCTCCTCGTGCTGCGAGCCACCGCGCACGCGTTGGCGAGGGAGCTCGTCGTTCTGCAAGTTGACGGGACACATCAAAGTTATTTACTACTCTCTCCAAAAAGGGCTGACCATGTCCATGGCTACCATCCCGTGCTCTGTCATTGAGTACGTGCACTATTCACGTGCCATCGAGGAGAAAAATATTGCGTAGTACTAGGTGCCATCGAAGTGCACGACTCACTTACACACTGCTTATCTCCATTTTCTTGCATGACACGTGCACCTTGATGCTAGATGTCCCGCATGTTGGCAAAAGGATGAACAAACACTACAAAAAAATACACTTCCGAGATGATACGTGTTTGTCACAGTAGGTCACGTTTTCTATCATGCATGTACATCCATGACAAATTTATGACAGAATCATCGCAAGTAGTATGCCAAATCCATTGCTTGTCATCAATTTAAATTGGTGGAGGATAAGCATAACATAATTTCTATTCTCATTTCATCGTGGTCAAGTTGATTAATTCTTTTCTTCGGAGATTGTTCGTGATGAGTGATTTCTCGGTTCTAAGTTGTTCGTCTTTTCTTTTCTGGAGTTCCAAGCTTCTTGTTGGTTTCGTCGCGAAGCTCCATCTGAATCATCGCAGGGCTTTAATCTTATCTCTTTCATCCTTCAATTCTATCTCGTCATCCTTTTGTTACCGGAGTTCTTACGGTGGTTCGTCATGATTTAATTCATTCCTCAAGTGTTCATCAAGATTCTTGTTGGAGGAGCTCAAGTATTCTTCTTCTTGCATTCTGAAGTGCAATTCTTTCTACAATATCTTTTGAGGTGGTGTTATGTCCTTCTTGATAATTTCCATTCATGTTCCATGATTCACATGTTGTCAAGAATGAGGTATTTTAAATCCATCAATCTCTTCATTGGAGTTATCTTGGTAGAGATTTCATCTAAAGCCTTTCCTAAGGAATGTTGCTATTGTGGTGCTTAACAATGATCCAAGTTATCTCTTTATCATCTTGGTGGAAGAAGTTTTTCATCTCTTTGGTGCTCTCAATCAAATAAATGGTTTTCGTTAGTGGCAGAATTTCACCTCAAGTTTTGAGATGTCTCCATAAGCCCACGAGGATCATATCCTTTCGTTGTTGGTTTTCCAACAACTCCGTTCTAACCTTCTTGCAAGGATGCTTTCCAAATTCAATTGTGATAGAAGTTATCATTCCTTCTTCGTTGTCTTTTCCGACGATCTAGCATCTATTCATTTGTTCCGGAGGCATTGTGTTGTTGCTCTCGTCAAGTATCTTCCCATCTTGTCAAGTTATTGTTCTATTCATTCCATGTTCAACCGGAGTGCTGTCAAAATTATGTCATTCTTGTTCCTTGGCTATCTCGTCATACCGGAGTGGTTTCAATGTCTATCTTGTCACTTAAGCTCTTCTTTCTCGCCGTTTTCCTTGTTCCTTGTCCAACGGAGTGTTTTCAATCTCGTTCATCTCCGTTGTATTCTTTCTTTCAAGTTGTCCAACCTCTCAAGGTTCGTGGTTTCACTCGTTTGTCGAAGAAGCAACTTTTTTTTACGTCTTGCTCTTCCGCTTCTCTCCGGTGCCATCCTAGATATCGGGACGAGATCCTCTTGTAGTGGTGGAGTGTTGTAACGCCCCAAGACCGACGCTTCAGATGCCTTCCATGTTTTTCGTGTTCGCCGTGTGTTTTATTTTTGTTTGTTGCATTTCATCATGTCATCATATGCATTGCATTCCCATGTTTTCTTAAACTCGTAGCCGTTCATAGCGACCGCTTCCCCTTTCTCTTTGTCGACCTCTCTCAGACCCTTCACGCGCGTCCGAAAACTTCCCCGAACCCGAATCGGGTTGTGGTTACCGTTCAGTTCATCTTCAAACACCCCTAAAACATCTTTGGTTCATTATTTGGATTTTCCTAACCTTTATTGTCGACCGTCTGATCCCGATCCGATGATCCAAATGCCCCATCATACCTACCACCTGCTATATAAGCAGTCAAACCCTAGACCTAGCCTATCCAATCCATCCAAATCGTCTTCACCGCCACCACCCTACCTGCCTCTCCTCGATCTCTCCACCAGGCCAACCAGTGCGAATGGACAAGGCTCCTCCTTCCTCAGGATCTTGCCCGATCCAATCCAGCCACCATCGAACCATCCATCTCCTCCTCCATTCAATCGAGCCAGCCAGCCACCACCCAATCCTCCTCCTTGCCTCGCTCAAGCCCACAAGAGAGGAGCTCCTCCTCTGCCCGAGCGCTCCTCTCCACGCCAGCATCCCCGTCCCGAACCTCATTGTCGCCGTGCACCCTCCCTGGATCCATTGCCCGGGGCCGTTTCCCCACTGGACGAACACCAGGCCAGCCCCGCGCCCCCTCTCCTTCATCTCGCTCCTCTGCTCATCTCTCTCTCCCGGAGCTCTCAAATCCCCTCCTCTGCTTCTTATCGCAGGAACCGGACGCAGCCGTCGAACGCCATGGCCGCCCCTCGCCTCCTCACTTTGTTCCTGGACCCCTGCGCCCCGTCACCCGCGTCCAGCGCCGCCATGGATTCGCGCCAAGAGCTCCTATGGGCCCCGAGGACCTCACCGCCGGGATCCACTTCCTCCGGCCACCTCCAGCGCCACCACAGCCTCTGCACGGCCGCGCGCGCCTGCCTTCATCCCCCCCACCCGAAGCTCAGCAAGACAGCCGCCGCTGACCTCCGTTTCGTCCTGAGCGCCGCCAAGCAGGTCCGACGATCGAGCGCTGGATCTGGTCGAGCTCGCCGCCCCTCGCCTTCTTGCACGTCGTTCCCGTCCCTGCCGAACCTGCCGCTGACCCTTGCTTCCTCTGCTTCGAGCGACAGGACGATGCCGTGCCTACGTTGACTCTGCATCGAGCACGACCCCACCTCCTCTGCTTCAGGTGCAGCCCAGCTGCCCAGCGCCTCCTCAGGCCCAATGTGAGCAGCTCCCACCAGCCTAGATCCATCAGTTTCGGCCCGCATGTGTTTTTTTCCTGCCTGTGAATTTGTCTAATTATCCAGAGTTGGCAGAATTGCAGAAAAATCCTCTAACTTCATGCATATAATTACTCATGAACTATGCATCATATGTAAATAATTTATAGATGCAAAATGTTTAGAATTTTATCTAGTTTCATAATATGCTGCTTTCATCCATGTTTAAAATGTTTAAACTTGCTGTTTGTTTAATTTTGCATAAATGCCATGTTAAAATGTTCTATTTCATAACTAAATAATCGTAGCTCCATTTTAAATAAACTTTATATGTAAATGGGTGTCGGTCTCAAAACCGGAGGATCTCGGGTAGGGGGTTCCGAACTGTGCGTCTAAGGCCGATGGTAACAGGAGGCGGGGGACACAATGTTTACCCAGGTTTGGGCCCTCTCGATGGAGGTAATACCCTACTTCCTACTCGATTGATCTTGATGATATGTGTATTACAAGAGTTGATCTACCATGAGATCGTAGAGGCTAAACCCTAGAAGCTAGCCTATGGTATGATTGTTGTTGTCCTACGGACTAAACCCTCCGGCTTATATAGACACCGGAGGGGGCTAGGGTTACACAGAGTCGGTTACAAGGGAGGAGATCTACATATCCGTATTGCCAAGCTTGCCTTCCACGCCAAGGAGAGTCCCATCCGGACACGGGACGAAGTCTTCAATCTTGTATCTTCATAGTCCAATAGTCCGGTCGAAGGATATAGTCCGGCTGTCCGAGGACACCCTAATCCAGGACTCCCTCAGTAGCCCCTGAACCAGGCTTCAATGACGATGAGTCCGGCGCGCAGATTGTCTTCGGCATTGCAAGGCGGGTTCCTCCTCCGAATACTCCATAGAAGATTTTGAACACAAGGATAGTGTCCGGCTTTGCAAAACAAATTCCACATACCACCGTAGAGAGAATAATATTCCCACAAATCTAATCTGCTGATGCATTTTGCAGCATGACATCACACCACAGCCCGGTCATTATTTGAACCGTTTTTCACAACCAGCCACTGCACATATCGCGAGGCGGTTTCCTTGGCACGTCTTGTCAAAGCAGAGATCGTGTCCCCTTATCACGGGATTCTCATCAATACGGGTATGGGTAACCCAACCACGCCATCAATTATGGCGCTTGGGGAATAAGAAATTTTACCAGGTGAGTGGGGAGGCGCATCGCCTCTTCCGCCCATATAAAGGGACAAGGATTCACTCTTTTCAGCCACGCCTTCTTCCTCCTTGCTCATCCATTCTTGCGCACTCGAGCTCCGGCGCCCAAGTTCGCATTTTTCTCCTCAAACCACTCCAAGCATGTCCGGAGCGGGAGGCAAGTGGATGGTCTCCTCTGTCACAGAGGAGAACATCACAAAGCTTCGGGGAGCCGGATATCTAGCCATGGATATTGCACACCGGCTTCCAGATGAGGGGCAGATCATCCCTACGCCAGAGCCCCATGAGAGGGAGGTTTTCCTTACCCACTTCGTCCGCGGACTGGGATTTCCGCTTCACCCGTTTGTCCACGGGCTCATGTTCTACTACGGGCTGGACTTTCACGATCTGGACCCAAATTTCATCCTCAACATCTCGGCGTTTATCGTCGTGTGCGAGGCCTTCCTCCGCATCCAACCACATTTCGGCCTGTTGCTGAAGACCTTCAATGTTAAACTGAAGGTGGTGGTCGGCCAGCAAGCAGAGTGCGGAGGTGCCATGGTGGGCAAAATGCCCAACGTCACCTGGCTCGAAGGCTCCTATGTGGAGACCATAAAGGGGTGGCAATCGGGGTGGTTCTATATCACCGAGCCGCGCGACACCAACTGGGTGGCGGCCCCCAAATTTCGATCCGGAATCCCGATGCGGCTCACCTCCTGGAAAGAGAAGGGCCTGTCCTGGAGTTCCCCGGTAGAGCTCACCGGACTCCAGAAATGCATCAGAAACATGATGAGCAAGAAAATCAAGCTCTTCAACGTGGTCCAGGTCATGCTCTTCTGCCGGATCCTCCCGTGTCAACGACGGGCATTCAATTTGTGGGAGTTCGACCTGGCCGAGCACCAGACGCTGCCAGACCTCTTCGACACGATGCACAAGGACGTCTGGAAGGTGCTGTTCAAGGGCGCCGAGGTACCTCCTCCCCTCACCGAGGACCGCGGACTCAGCGCAAACCGTCCTGCCAATCCGGTGAGTTTGTCATATCTCATAGGATGTTTATTTTCCCCAGTTTTATCATGTGCGGGATCTAAGCCTCCATGCTATTTAACAGGACTGGGTAGAGACAGCGGAGCAGATCGATTGCCCAGCCCCCTGCCTGAAGATCCTGCAGATGCTCTCCTAACGGAGATGCTGGTTCTGGCGCCTTACGAGGTGCCAGTGAAGAAGGCCAAGAAGAAGGCCACGGGGACCCGAAAGGGTCTCCGGCGCAGGGTTATATCGGACTCATCGTCCAAAAACTCCGAGGCGCACTCCTCCCATGAAAACGAGGAGGAGGAAGAGGAAAGTTCCCCCCCCCAGCCAGGGGGACAAGAAAAGGAAGGCCGCCCCAACCGAGGAGGCCGAAGGGTCCAAGAAGGGAAGGACCCTCCTCCCGGACTGCTCCACGACGGCCGCCTACAGCGACGACGAGTGGTTGCCCAGGTACAAGCCCCTGGCGAAGTCGTAAGTATCCGGATTCCATAGTAATTCATGGTATGTTTTATTGCACTGCTTCTCATCACGTCGAACATGATTATGCAGTGCATCCCGAGCCCATATCGACGTATCTTCGTCGGATAGTTCTTTGGACCCGTCGGATATGAATAGCGATTCACTTCCGACCGCCTCCACCCCTCGCCCTACGGACAATGTCGAGGTGTTGTCTCAAAGGGCACCGAGCCGAGGGGAGGTAGTCCTGGAGGCGCCTCAAGGCGACGTTCCGGACCCTGGGCGCAAGGGGAGCAAGACTCCCATGGGCTCCGAATTCGGCCCCCAGCAGAACACTGCGCCGGAACCTCCAGTGGTTCCGGACTCTGTCAGGTGACCCCCCGTTAAGAGGGGCAAGCTGCCTGTGCCGGTGGCCTCTGTCCATCTAGAGGCATCGGACAACTTGCTGGAAGCGCTTCACGGCGCTTCCATTGAAGAAGAACACCGCATTATCATCAGTGCGGTGGTCAAGAAGGTTCAGTCTGCCAAGAGCGGACTGACTGAAGCCTGTGCCAGCCTTCTAACAGGCTTTGAGGTAAGTGACCAGATTATAAGAGAATGTTACCTCATAGACACTAGCCCCTGATGCTCCGTTCGGCGTCTGCGAAGAAAGGCCGAATAGAGGATCAAATAATAACCGCAGGAGTCTAATCGAAATATGTCTATGTGCATATGCAGGCTTCACTGCTAGCCGCTGCCGCACGTACTGCGGAGGTCGCCGCACTGAAGTGGGACCTTGAGCGGTCCAAGGAAGAGCTCGGCCTTGCTAAAAGGCAGCTCGAAGAGAACAAAGGTAAGTTATACCCCGTCTGTATGTTGTTAAGTAAAAACAAGGGTGGTTGCTTAGATCATAGGATCGTCATGAATTTTGCCAGGGGCCACGAGCGAAGTGGCGACCCTGAAGAAGGCGCTGACCGAGGCTGAGGACAAGGCGGCCAAGGAGCGCATTGAGCAGTAAAAACAAGAGGCCCGGGTGGGCGAGGTGCAGCAAGAGCTCCAGGCTCTCGTCAAGAAACACGAGTCCTTGGAGCTTGACTCTAAGACGCGAGAGTCCGAGCTTGCGAAGGCCCTCGAAAGCGCACAACACGCCAAGGCCGAAGCCCAAAAGGCCCTCCAGGAAATTGAGGCAGTTAAGAAGATAGCGGGGGTAAGGCATTCATTATGCAAAGCAAGCATGTGAAAGAAAAATTCCTTTTACTTACCCGAGTTCGGAGCTCTCCAGGAGCGTTCGCAAATCTGCCCCATAGTGTGTCAAATGCCGCGGAGTTCTACCGGGCCAAGGAGGGGAGCTCGACGGAGAAGTTGTTCTGGTCTCAGTATACTGGGACCGAACACCCCATGCC
The DNA here is from genome assembly GCF_018294505.1 of Triticum aestivum. Classification (NCBI taxonomy): domain Eukaryota; kingdom Viridiplantae; phylum Streptophyta; class Magnoliopsida; order Poales; family Poaceae; genus Triticum; species Triticum aestivum. The sequence continues at coordinate 386,672,192 of NC_057808.1, read as the reverse complement.
ATTGAGCGACCAGCTGAAGCAACTGGTCGAGCTCCACAAGGCAGCCGAACAGGCCATGAAGGGTCTTATAGTCCGGATGTGGCCTGGCGATCCCCTGCCCGATAGCTACTTGGGCCTGGTGAGGCGGCTTGTGAATGCCTGCCCACGGCTTGAAGTCATAAAGCGGTCCGTCTGCATCGAGGGCGCGCGCAGGGCTTTTGCCCGAGCAAAGGTGCACTGGGCGAAGCTGGACGCCGAGAAGCTGGTGAAGGAGGGGCCGCCAGAAGGCAAGGAGCATCGCCACCCGAGATGTATTATAACAATGTCCTGAAGGGTTCTCGCCTTGTGGCGGAGGAATGTACTAAGGATGTAATATTCGAATGAATGTACTCATGCGATCCTGTAATATGAAACGAGTTCATTTGTGCTATGCAACGCTTGTGAATTTAAAATATTACCTTCTGTGCGGCCGTTTATAAAATCTGAGAGTTGTCCAGTCATCGGCTTCTGCCCCCATGTAACTAGTACTGAGGTGTTCGGAATAAACCTGAGCACTCTTTATCCCACTTTTGGGTCCTTCGAGGGAGGTGTTCAGCACAACGAACCAGGCAATCGGACTATAAGGCGTTATCACTCTCACTTAGCCATAGAAGTCTACAATTTTAAATTTTGGCGAAGCCCCTAGTATTCGGAAGGCCGAATTTGGGGCGCTATATACGCCTAAGTCGGGCAAGGCTGACTCCTCACTCGAAGCGGAAAAAGTCTTTAAGGACTTGAGACCTCTCGAACAGCGACCAGCTCTCGCCTTATCATGATAGTCAGTTTTCAGCTTTCTCTACTGAGGTGCTCGTCCGGAAGAACCGTGACACAAGTAGTTCTCCCAGCGCTACCTTAGCCGATATTGCGGAACGTAAGGTACCAAAACATGGGAGCCGGGCAAACCCAACTATTGACCCAAGACATGATTCGGAGTTGATGCATATAATGCTATAAGTTCGGGGTGCCGCACTGTCGAAAGTGTTCGGACTTCTCACGCCGTATTATGGGGTATACTGAAGCCCCTGGCGTACTGGTCGTACCAGAATGTACAGGTGCAAGTTGTCGTAAATAAACAAACAAGAAAAAAGAAGGGTAATGCAATTATAGACTAATGCTACGCATTGTTATTAAATAATACGTCGAAGCGTACTGATACAAGTAGTGCAATAAGCAAAAAATAGGACTATTTGACATGTCCTATCCAAGGATAAGTTGCGTATGGGTATTAAAAATGGGTACTTCGATTGTTATTAGAGACCACCTGGGGATGCCCTTGTACGTCTTAGCTTCTTGCCTCCTTGGTTGTTCCTTCCCGTAATGTGTCCAGCAATCAGACTGCCGGAAAGGGCTTCCAGAGAGTAAGGTCCTGAAAGAGAGGAAATGATAAAGGTATACAGCCCCTAGGGCGGTTGAGCCGCATTGTGGGACGTGCCCTGGTCGTGCCCCCGCCTATGCCCATGGTATTTTTAGTGCGTAATTATGTACGCGCGGCACAGATTTCGTCGCTTGACTAGGACTAGGACGGGGGCCGAATTGCTAGGCAAGCTCTGAACGTGCCAGGCGATCCTGTTGCAGGTTACTCCGGACTCGCTTGAAGGTGTCCGGGGGCTTTATCGCCGAATTGGCGGTTTGCCTTGAAAGGCTGCTTTGTGCCTCAGCTGCGAGGGCCGCAGTGTGCTCCTCCGTGCGGAGCGAGCGTTCTGTGTTTCCATTGACTGTTATAACCCCACGAGGTCCTGGCATTTTGAGCTTGAGGTATGCATAATGCGGTACCGCATTGAATCTCGCAAATGAGGTTTGCCCGAGCAGTGCGTGATAGCCGCTGCGGAACGGGATGATATCGAAGATTAACTCCTCGCTTCGGAAGTTGTCCGGAGATTGAAAGACCTCTTCTAGTGTGATTGAGCCCGTGCAATGGGCCTCTACACCTGGGATGACACCTTTAAAGGTGGTTTTAGTGGGTTTGATCCTCGAGGGGTCTATTCCCATTTTGCGCACTGTATCCTGATAGAGCAGGTTCAGGCTGCTGCCGCCGTCCATAAGGACTCGGGTGAGGTGAAATCCGTCGATGATGGGGTCAAGGACCAATGCGGCAGATCCGCCATGACGGATACTAGTGGGGTGGTCCCTGCGATCGAAGGTGATCGGACAGGAAGACCATGGGTTGAACTTTGGGGCGACTGGCTCCATCGCATAGACGTCCCTTAGTGCACGTTTCCGTTCCCTCTTGGGAATGTGGGTTGCATATATCATGTTCACCGTTTTCACTTGTGGAAGGAACCTCTTCTGCCCTCCTGTGTTCGGCGGCCGGGGCTCCTCCTCGCCGTCGCTATGCAGCCCCTTGTTCCTGTTTTCGGCATTCAACGTGCCGGCCTGCTTGAACACCCAGCATTCTCTGTTGGTGTGATTGGCTAGCTTATCGGGGTTGCCGTGAATTTGACACGAGCGATCGAGTATGCGGTCCAAACTGGACGGGCCCGGATTGCTTCTTTTGAACGGCTTCTTCCGCTGACCGGATTTAGAGCCACTGAATCCGGCATTTACTGTCGTGTCCTCGGCGTTGTCGCCGTTGTTGCGGCGCTTGTGTCTGTTACGATGCGGTCTGCTGTTAGTATCCTTTGTATCTGAAGTGCCATGACTTCTTGATGTGTTGTTGCTGCGAGCCAGCCAGCTGTCTTCGCCCGCGCAAAAGCGGGTCATGAGCGTCGTGAGGGCTGCCATAGACTTCGGCTTCTCCTGGCCGAGGTGCCGGGCGAGCCACTCGTCACGGATGTTATGCTTAAATGCCGCTAAGGCCTCTGCATCCGGACAGTCGACAATTTGGTTTTTCTTAGTTAGGAACCGGGTCCAGAATTGCCTGGCCGATTCCCCTGGCTGCTGAGTTATATGGCTCAAGTCATCAGCATCCGGTGGTCGCACATAAATGCCCTGGAAGTTGTCAAGGAATGCATCTTCCAAATCCTCCCAACCGCCAATGGAGTCTGCTGGCAAGCTATTCAGCCAATGCCGAGCTGGTCCTTTGAGTTTTAGTGGGAGGTACTTGATGGCATGTAGATCATCACCGCAAGCCATGTGGATGTGGAGGAGGAAATCCTCGATCCATACCGCGGGATCTGTTGTACCATCATATGATTCAATGTTTACGAGTTTAAAACCCTCTGGGAATTCGTGATCCATTACTTCATCAGTGAAGCATAGGGGGTGTGCGGCGCCTCTGTGCCGGGCTATATCATGACGCAGTTCATATGAGTCCTTTTTGCTGTATTCGGCCCTGCCGGATTTGCTTTTAGTGTATCCGGCGTGACGGTCATCGTCCAGCGTTGGTGCGCGCCCTCGTCATCCGTAGATTGATCTTGCATGTTTTGTTCTGTTTTCCAATACGTCTCACAGGTCATGCGTGTTGCCCCGGGCCTTGGTATTTTTGTTTGAGTGGCGGCGGGGTGCGGGCTGGACTTCGGGCTGATATGCCTCTCTGTCTCGGCCACGAGGTGGCCGATCTGCCCCATCATACACTGGTGGTGTATGTTTTAATGCTTCCTCCTCGAGTCGAGGTAGCAACCTGCGCTTTGGGTAACTCTTGGTTGGGCGCTCGAGTTCGTATTCCTCGGCTGCCAGGACTTCAGTCCATCTATCCGCTAGCAGATCTTGATCAGCTCGAAGCTGTTGTTGCCTTTTCTTCAGGCTGTTTGTTGTGGCTATAAGCCGGCGCTTGAAGCGTTCCTGCTCGACAGGATCCTCAGGCACGACAAATTCTTCGTCGCCGAGGCTCACTTAGTCTTCGGAGAGAGGCATGTAATTGTCATCCTCTGATTCTCCGTTTATTGCCTGTTCTGGAGGGCTAGCTTGTTCATCCTCCCGCTCGAGGTCTGGCTGGAGGGGATTATCGTCGTCTTCGGCACTGTCCGGAGCGTTATTGTCTCTTGTGCCAGTATCGCTGCTTTTGCTATGGCGAGACTTAGAGCGGCGCCGCTGACGTCGGTGCTTGGGTTGCTTCTTGGAGGGATTATCCTCCGTTGTCTTGTCGCCATCCCCTTCTTTGGGGGTGTCCACCATGTATATGTCATACGATGAGGTGGCCGTCCAGCGCCCTGTGGGCGGTGGTTCTTGTTCGTCTCCTGCATCTTCGTCCATACCGACGATGTCTTCGGAGCCGAAGTCAAGCATGTCAGTTAAATCTTCGACAGTGGCTACTAAGTGGGTGGTGGGTGGGTTGCGAATTTCTTCGTCGTCCGCATCCCATTCTAGCCGGACATAATTTGGCCAAGGGTCTCCTGACAGGGAGAGAGACCTTAATGAATTTAGCACATCGCCAAAAGGCTAGTGCTGAAAGATATCTGCGGAGGTAAACTCCATGATCGGCGCCCAATCAGATTCGATGGGCACGGACACAAGCGGCTCGGAGTCCGTGGCCGGGGACGAATCCAACGGTTCGGCAACACGGGTCTCGTAGGAGGTGATGTCAGTATCCGGCGCTATCGCCACTGAGTGTGCGGCCTCCGTGGTGGGTTCCATCCACCGTCTACAGATGGCGCAATTTGTTCCGGATTGAGGGCCCGAGTAGTTGCAGGTGTGATCTCCCGAACACAGTCCGATGGCAGAGCTAAATCATGCTCGTCGTGATTGTGCGGCACACCTGGCATGGGCTCGAATCCGTCGAAGATCAAGTCTCCGCGGATGTCGGCAGTATAGTTCAAGTTTCCAAACCTGACCTGATGTCCAGGGGCGTAGCTATCGATCTGCTCCAGATGGCCAAGCGAATTAGCCCGCAGTACGAAGCCGCCGAATACGAAGATCTGTCCGGGGAGGAAAACCTCACCCTGGATCACATTGTTGCCATCGAGTTGTCCGATGATCGAAGGAGCCATCAAGCCTTACGGTGACGGCACAGTGGAACTCTCAATGAAAGCACCAATGTCGGTGTCAAAACCGGCGGATCTCGGGTAGGGGGTCCCGAACTGTGCGTCTAAGGCGGATGGTAACAGGAGGCGGGGGACACAATGTTTACCTAGGTTCGGGCCCTCTCGATGGAGGTAATACCCTACTTCCTGCTCGATTGATCTTGATGATATGAGTATTACAAGAGTTGATCTACCACAAGATCGTAGAGGCTAAACCCTAGAAGCTAGCCTATGGTATGATTGTTGTTGTCCTACGGACTAAACCCTCCGGCTTATATAGACACCGGAGGGGGCTAGGGTTACATAGAGTCGGTTACAAGGGAGGAGATCTACATATCCGTATTGCCAAGCTTGCCTTCCACGCCAAGGAGAGTCCCATCCGGACACGGGACGAAGTCTTCAATCTTGTATCTTCATAGTCCAATAGTCCGGCCGAAGGATATAGTCCAGCTGTCCGAGGACCCCCTAATCCAGGACTCCCTCAATGGGGTAGGAAAATGCATAGATTAACATATTGCACTTCATTTTCCTGTTTAACAACATTAAAATATGATTTAGGGTAGAACAGTAGCTAATCCAAAATATGCACATGGGGATTTTCCGGAGTTTTAGTTTGTTGCTCCGGCCTCATTTAAACTTGCCTAAATAGTTAGTTTACTTATGCTTCACCTCTTGCCATGTTTAAAAACATTTAATATTGTTGGGTACGTAAACGTGAGAGAGCTAAATAATTGAATGTGGTGTTTCGTCAATATGCAACTCGTTGCATATTGAGCTCCACTTAATTTGTAGTGTTGTTTGTTGCACTTTGCCATGCCATGCTCATTAAATCGGACATGCATCCTACTTGATTGTGCATCATGCCATGTTTATGTGGTGATTGTTTACTATGTTGCTTGCTTCTTTCCGATTGCACTTCTTCTCGATAGTTCCGGTAATGTTGCGATTGTGAGGATCCGTTCGACTACGTCCGTTTGTCTTCTTCATGGACTCGTTCTTCTTCCTTGCGGGATCTCAGGCAAGATGACCATACCCTCGAAATCACTTCTATCTTTGCTTGATAGTTGTTCGCTCTATTGCTATGTCGCGCTACCTACCACTTGTTGTATCATGCCTCCCATATTGCCATGTCAAGCCTCTAACCCACCTTCCTAGCAACGTTGTTTGGCTATGTTACCGCTTTGCTCAGTCCCTCTTATAGCGTTGTTAGTTGCAGGTGAAGATGAAGATTGTTCCATGTTGGAACATGGATATGTTGGGATATCACAATATCTCTTATTTTAGTTAATGCACCTATATACTTGGTAAAGGGTGGAAGGCTCAGCCTTATGCCTGGTGTTTTGTTCCACTCTTGCCGCCCTAGTTTCCGTCATACCGGTGTTATGTTCCTTGATTTTGCATTCCTTACGCGGTTGGGTGTTATGGGAACCCCTTGACAGTTTGCTTTGAATAAAACTCCTCCAACAAGGCCCAACCTTGGTTTTACATTTGCCTAACAACCTATTACCCTTCGCTTGGGTCGGCCAACCCAAGGGTCATCTTTATTTTAACCCCCCAGGGCCAATGCTTCTCTAAGTGTTGGTCTGAAACGAGCAGACTGCGGGGCCACCTCGGGGAAACTTGAGGGCTGGTTTTACTCGTAGGATGTCTCATCCGGTGTTGCCCTGAGAACGAGATACGTGCGACTCCTATCGGGATTGTCGACACATCGGGCGGCTTTGCTAGTCTTGTTTTACCATTTTCGAAATGTCTGGTAACCGGGATTCCGAGACTGATCGGGTCTTCTCGGGAGAAGGAATATGTTTCGTTGACCGTGAGAGCTTGTGATGGGCTAAGTTGGGACACCCCTGCAGGGTATAAACTTTCGAGACCCGTGCCCGCGGTTATGTGGCAGATGGGAATTTGTTAATGTCTGGTTGTAGATAACTTGACACTTGACTTAATTGAAATGCATCAACCGCGTGTCTAGCCGTGATGGTCTCTTCTCGGCGGAGTCCGGGAAGTGAACACGGTTCTTGGGTTATGTTTGCATGTAAGTGGTTTCAGGATCACTTCTTGATCACTTCTAGCTTCTCGACCGTTGCGTTGCTTCTCTTCTCGCTCTTATTTGCGTATGTTAGCCACCATATTTGCTTAGTGCTTGCTGCAGCTCCACCTCATTACCCCTTTCCTACCCATAAGCTTAAATAGTCTTGATCTCGCGGGTGTGAGATTGCTGAGTCCTCGTGACTCACAGATTCTACCAAAACAGTTGCAGGTGCCGTTGATACCAGTGCAGGTGACGCAACCGAGCTCAAGTGGGAGTTTGACGAGGACCTTGGTCATTACTATGTTTCGTTTCCTGATGATCAGTAGTCGAGCCCAGTTGGGACGATCGGGGATCTAGCATTTGGGGTTATCTTCTTTTCATTTGGATTTGACCGTAGTCAGTCTATGTGTGTATTTTCAATGATGTATGAATTTATTAATGTATTGTGTGAAGTGGCGATTGTAAGCCAACCCTCTTTATCCCATTCTTGTTCCTTACATGGGATTGTGTGAAGATGACCCTTCTTGTGACAAAACCACCATGCGGTTATGCCTCCAAGTCGTGCCTCGACACGTGGGAGATATAGCCGCATCGTGGGCGTTACAAGTTGGTAATCAGAGCCATCCCCGACTTAGGAGCCCCCTGCTTGATCGAATCGCTGACGTTGTTGAGTCTAGAAAAAAATTGTTTTGAGTCTTAGGATTATATATATCGGAGAGTAGGATTCTTTTTACTCCTCAGTCCCTTCGTCGCTCTGGTGAGGCCTCCTGACGTAGATGTTTTGACTTTCCTCTCCTCAAATTTCACTAAAAAAAATTTAGGATCACGCGGGTATCTTGGAATCGTTTCGATGGTTTTGTGACGAGAACATTGTTCTTGGTGCCTCCTGACATTTAGGGGTTGTGGCAGTGTCCCGGGGAGTTGAGCTCCGAGGTGTTGTCGTCACAATTTTATCGTTGCAGTTCTGGAATACCTGAGTTTCGCCAACATCGAAAATCTCTTTTATGCAATTGTTGGTGAGATCACCTCGACGCCACCTAGTACTGGGGCGGGAGTTCGGGAGTATTGCCATAACTCGTATAACGGATGCTTTTCGAAGGTTGAGGTACACGATTTCCGGAGTTTTCTTGGTTATGTGTTGACGGATGGATACAGCTGGATCTAGGAATTTTTAGTTTGGGTGAGATATATTGCGTCCCCTGTATCCCCAACACCTGATTGCATAACCAGAAAGTTTCGGGAGTTTATAAGAGGGAATTCAAGTAGCTCTTAGATTATCTTTCCAACAGACACATGATACGATATGGGATCTATCATATGTTTGTTTCCGGCTTATTTCCTAAGCCAATCCTTTGTTTTGTTTTGGTTTGTGATATTCGATTTTCTTCGAAGTCAAGTGTTGATTCCATACCTTATTCTAAGCGGTGTCCTCATATTTCTATGTGAGTACTAATCCTTCATGATAATCGAGAATGTCATGTCAATTCTATTTTCCAACCGGCGTGCTTCCATTCAAGTGGATCCGATCATTCCAACATTCGCAAGATCAATTCTAAGCTTTTTCTCAATGGTGTTCGTTTCATCCGTCCCAAGTTGCCTTTGTTTTTCCCACCCTCCCACCCTTTTTCTTCAAGGACTCAGATTTCTAATCGGGTATCCATCTTATTGATGTGAAGTCTCTTCATTCTTTTCTTTCAATGTTCTTATCCGGTGATTCTCAGGAAGATGCTAAGGAAGTTTCAAGTTCATCATTCTTCATTCTCTTTTTTTTCTCCGGTGGTCTAAAAGTCAAGCTTCATTGTTGATCATATCTCTTCCTCTTGTTTCACATGACTTCCATGTTGGAAGTTCTTATCTAAGCATCTCATAATTGTGCTCTTCTCTCTCTATTCATGTGTTCCGGAGTATGGAAGATATCTCAGAAGATTCGCATTTCCATTCTTAATCCGTTCAAGCTATTTCGAGCATGCTATCTCATTCAAGCCATTTAATTCAACCAGTGCAATCTCTCTTTTCAAGCAATCATTCAACGGTGGTTCTTTTGAGTGGGCCCTAACCCACAGGTCTTTTCCCAAGTTCTTACCCAACTCTTCTAATTTTCCCGGAGCTATTCCCAAATTCTTTTCGAAGTGTGACGTAAGAATGATTTACCATCAGTCAAATGTCTTTCTCCAAGATCTTTCAAATTCTTTTCATCGTTGGTTCGACCTTTCTAATTTTCATCCCGGAGTATCTCAACAATTCATGGTGGTTTCTCGTCGTCATTCTTGGATTTTGAAGACCGAAGAAGAGTTTCCCTTAAATCTTGTCCATTCTCTTGAAGATTCATGGTTCTAGCTTGATGCCATCCTCTCATAATTGTTTTCGATTGTGAGAATTCTTTTCACCCATCCGGAGCATTTCAGGAGTCTTTTCAGTTTGATTCTCCGGAGCCCATCATCTCAGAATTATTCATTCAAGCTTTCAGCTCTCGTTCTCAAAATCATACCGGTGCATCATTTAAGTATTATCTAATCAGCTCGGGATCTCTCCGTTCACTTGTATCTAAATTCTCTCAAGTATATTCGTTCATTTTCTAATTCTTCCCGGTGTTTCTTTATCTTTTCTTCATTCATTTTCAATTCTTACGATGGTTCATTCAAGAGTTCTCTTTTCTTGGTTATCATATCAATTCATTCGTTCTTTCCAAATCCTACCGGCGGTTCATTGAAGACTTTTCTCAAGTTTACGCTATATCTCTCTTAATCCTTTCTACAAGAATAAGTAGTATGCCAAATCCGTTGCTTGTCATCAATTTAAATTGGTGGAGGATAAGCATAACATAATTTTTATTCTCATTTCATCGTGGTCAAGTTGATTAATTCTTTTCTTCGGAGATTGTTCGTGATGAGTGATTTCTCGGTTCTAAGTTGTTCGTCTTTTCTTTTCTGGAGTTCCAAGCTTCTTGCTGGTTTCGTCGCGAAGCTCCATTTGAATCATCGCAAGGCTTTAATCTTATCCCTTTCATCCTTCAATTCTATCTCGTCATCCTTTTGTTACCGGAGTTCTTACGGTGGTTCGTCATGATTTAATTCATTCCTCAAGTGTTCATCAAGATTCTTGTTGGAGGAGCTCAAGTATTCTTCTTCTTGCATTCTGAAGTGCAATTCTTTCTACAATATCTTTTGAGGTGGTGTTATGTCCTTCTTGATAATTTCCATTCATGTTCCATGATTCACATGTTGTCAAGAATGAGGTATTTTAAATCCATCAATCTCTTCGTTGGAGTTATCTTGGTAGAGATTTCATCTAAAGCCTTTCCTAAGGAATGTTGCTATTGTGGTGCTTAACAATGATCCAAGTTATCTCTTTATCATCTTGGTGGAAGAAGTTTTTCATCTCTTTGGTGCTCTCAATCAAATAAATGGTTTTCGTTAGTGGCAGAATTTCACCTCAAGTTTTGAGATGTCTCCATAAGCCCACGAGGATCATATCCTTTCGTTGTTGGTTTTCCAACAACTCCGTTCTAACCTTCTTGCAAGGAAGCTTTCCAAATTCAATTGTGGTAGAAGTTGTCATTCCTTCTCCATTCTCTTTTCCGACGATCTAGCGTCTATTCATTTGTTCCGGAGGCATTGTGTTGTTGCTCTCGTCAAGTATCTTCCCATCTTGTCAAGTTATTGTTCTATTCATTCCATGTTCAACCGGAGTGCTGTCAAAATTATGTCATTCTTGTTCCTTGGCTATCTCGTCATACCGGAGTGGTTTCAATGTCTATCTTGTCACTTAAGCTCTTCTTTCTCGCTGTTTTCCTTGTTCCTTGTCCAACGGAGTGTTTTCAATCTCGTTCATCTCCGTTGTATTCTTTCTTTCAAGTTGTCCAACCTCTCAAGGTTCGTGGTTTCACTCGTTTGTCGAAGAAGCAACTTTGTTTTACCTCTTGCTCTTCCGCTTCTCTCCGGTGCCATCCTACATCTCGGGACGAGATCCTCTTGTAGTGGTGGAGTGTTGTAACGCCCCAAGACCGACGCTTCAGATGCCTTCCATGTTTTTCGTGTTCGTCGTGTGTTTTATTTTTGTTTGTTGCATTTCATCATGTCATCATATGCATTGCATTCCCGTGTTTTCTTAAACTCGTAGCCGTTCATAGCAACCGCTTCCCCTTTCTCTTTGTCGACCTCTCTCAGACCCCTTCACGCGCGTCCGAAAACTTCCCCGAACCCGAATCGGGTTGTGGTTACCGTTCGGTTCATCTTCAAACACCCCTAAAACATCTTTGGTTCATTATTTGGATTTTCCTAACCTTTATTGTCGACCATCCGATCCCGATCCGATTATCCAAATGCCCCATCATACCTACCACCTGCTATATAAGCAGTCAAACCCTAGCCCTAGCCTGTCCAATCCATCCAAATCCTCTTCACCGCCGCCACCCTACCTGCCTCTCCTCGATCTCTCCACCAGGCCAACCAGTGCGCAAGGACAAGGCTCCTCCTTCCTCAGGATCTTGCTCGATCCAATCCAGCCACCACCGAACCATCCATCTCCTCCTCCATTCAATCGAGCCAGCCAGCCACCACTAAATCCTCCTCCTTGCCTTGCTCAAGCCCACAAGAGAGGAGCTCCTCCTCTGCCCGAGGGCTCCTCTAAACGCCGGCATCCCCGTCCCGAACCTCATCGTCGTCGCGCACCCTCCCTGGATCCATCGCCCGGGGCCGTTTCCCCACTGGACAAACACCAGGCCAGCCTCGCGCCCCCTCTCCTTCATCTCCCTCCTCTGCTCATCTCTCTCTCTCTCTCTCAGAGCTCTCAAATCCCCTCCTGTGCTTCTTATCGCAGGAACCGGACGCAGCTGTCGAACGCCATGGCCGCCCCTCGCCTCCTCACTTTGTTCCTGGACCCCTGCGCCCCGTCACCCGCGTCCAGCGCCGCCATGGATTCGCGCCAAGAGCTCCTATGGGCCCCGAGGACCTCGCCGCCGGGATCCACTTCCTCCGGCCACCTCCAGCGCCACCACAGCCTCTGCACGGCCGCGCGCGCCTGCCTTTATTCCCCGCACTCGAAGCCCGGCAAGACAGCCGCCGCCGACCTCCGTTTCGTCCTGAGCGCCACCAAGCAAGTCCGGCGATCGAGCACTGGATCAGGTCGAGCTCGCTGCCCCTCGCCTTCTTGCACGTCGTTCCTGTCCCTACCGAACCTGCCGCTGACCCTTGCTTCCTCTGCTTCGAGCGACAGGACGATGCCGCGCCTGCGTTGACTCTGCATCGAGCACGACTCCACCTCCTCTGCTTCACGCGCAGCCCAGCTGCCCAGTGCCTCCTCAGGCCCAATGTGAGCAGCTCCCACCAACCCAGATCCATCAGTTTCGGCCCGCATGTGTTTTTTTCCCTGCCTACGAATTTGTCTAATTATCCAGAGTTGGCAGAATTGCAGAAAAATCCTCTAACTTCATGCATATAATTACTCATGAACTATGCATCATATGTAAATAATTTATATATGCAAAATGTTTAGAATTTTATCTAGTTTCATAATATGTTGCTTTCATCCATGTTTAAACTTGCTGTTTGTTTAATTTTGCATAAATGCCATGTTAAAATGTTTTACTTCATAACTAAATGATTGTAGCTCCATTTTAAATAAACTTTATATGTAAATGGGGTAGGAAAATGCATAGATTAACATGTTGCACTTCATTTTCCTGTTTAACAACATTAAAATATGATTTAGGGCAGAACAGTAGCTAATCCAAAATATGCACATGGGGATTTTCCGGATTTGTAGTTTGTTGTTCCGGCCTCATTTAAACTTGCCTAAATAGTTAGTTTACTTATGCTTCACCTCTTCCATGTTTAACAACATTTAATATTGTTGGGTACGTAAACAGGAGAGAGCTAAATAATTGAATGTGGTGTTTCGTCAATATGCAACTCGTTGCATATTGAGCTCCACTTAATTTGTAGTGTTGTTTGTTGCACTTTGCCATGCCATGCTCATTAAATCGGACATGCATCATACTTGATTGTGCATCATGCCATGTTTATGTGATGATTGTTTAATATGTTGCTTGCTTCTTTCCGGTTGCACTTCTTCTCGATAGTTCCGGTAATGTTGCGATTGTGAGGATCCGTTCGACTACGTCCGTTTGTCTTCTTCATGGACTCGTTCTTCTTCCTTGCGGGATCCTAGGCAAGATGACCATACCCTCGAAATTACTTCTATCTTTGCTTGATAGTTGTTCGCTCTATTGCTATGTCGCGCTACCTACCACTTGTTGTATCATGCCTCCCATATTGCCATGTCAAGCCTCTAACCCACCTTCCTAGCAAACTGTTGTTTGGCTATGTTACGGCTTTGCTCAGCCCCTCTTATAGCGTTGTTAGTTGCAGGTGAAGATGAAGATTGTTCCATGTTGGAACATGGATATGTTGGCATATCACAATATCTCTTATTTTAGTTAATGCACCTATATACTTGGTAAAGGGTGGAAGGCTCGGCCTTATGCCTGGTGTTTTGTTCCACTCTTGCCGCCCTAGTTTCCGTCATACCGGTGTTATGTTCCTTGATTTTGCGTTCCTTACGCGGTTGGGTGTTATGGGAACCCCTTGACAATTCGCTTTGAATAAAACTCCTCCAGCAAGGCCCAACCTTGGTTTTACATTTGCCTAACAACCTATTACCCTTCCCTTGGGTCGGCCAACCTGAGGGTCATCTTTATTTTAACCCCCCCCCCCCCGGGCCAATGCTTCTCTAAGTGTTGGTCCGAAACGAGCAGACTGCGGGGCCACCTCGAGGAAACTTGAGGGCTGGTTTTACTCGTAGGATGTCTCATCCGGTGTTGCCCTGAGAACGAGATACGTGCGACTCCTATCGGGATTGTCGACACATCGGGCGGCTTTGCTGGTCTTGTTTTACCATTATCGAAATGTCTTGTAACCGGGATTCCGAGACTGATCGGGTCTTCCCGGGAGAAGGAATATCCTTTGTTGACTGTGGGAGCTTGTGATGGGCTAAGTTCGGACACCCCTGCAGGGTATAAACTTTCGAGAGCCGTGCCCGCGGTTATGTGGCAGATGGGAATTTGTTAATGTCCGGTTGTAGATAACTTGACACTTGACTTAATTAAAATGCATCAACCGCGTGTGTAGCCATGATGGTCTCTTCTCGGCGGAGTCCGGGAAGTGAACACGGTTCTTGGGTTATGTTTGAATGTAAGTAGATTCAGGATCACTTCTTGATCACTTCTAGCTTCTCGACCGTTGCGTTGCTTCTCTTCTCGCTCTTATTTGCGTATGTTAGCCACCATATTTGCTTAGTGCTTGCTGCAGCTCCACCTCATTACCCCTTTCCTACGCATAAGCTTAAATAGTCTTGATCTCGCAAGTGTGAGATTGATGAGTCCTCGTGACTCACAGATTCTACCAAAACAGTTGCAGGTGTTGTTGATACCAGTGCAGGTGACGCAATCGAGCTCAAGTGGGAGTTTGACGAGGACCTTGGTCGTTACTATGTTTCGTTTCCTGATGATCAGTAGTGGAGCCCAGTTGGGACGATCAGGGATCTAGCATTTGGGGTTATCTTCTTTTCATTTGGATTTGACCGTAGTCGGTCTATGTGTGTATTTTGAATGATGTATGAATTTATTAATGTATTGTGTGAAGTGGCGATTGTAAGCCAACCCTCTTTATCCCATTCTTGTTCATTACATGCGATTGTGTGAAGATGACCCTTCTTGCGACAAAACCACCATGCGGTTATGCCTCCAAGTCGTACCTCAACACGTGGGAGATATAGCCGCATCATGGGCGTTACAAGGGTGACCGACACGTGGCATCCACCGTAACGGAACACCGTTAAGCTATCGGGTCCGGTTTTGGATCCGATAACCCGTTAACAGCCCCGACCAATGGGGATTTTCCACGTGTAAAATCATCTTTGGCTGGAGGAAACACGTGTCGGCTCACCGTTGGGACAGATGTCATCCACTCATTGGACCCAAAGCGCCTATGATACGTCGACACATGGCACGGCCCAATAGAGGCCCACTCCTATGAAAAGGCTGGCCCATTTGACTTGGTCAAAAGGTGGCGGGCCGGCCCACGGCAAGCCTGTTAACGGCCTGTTCGCATATAGCCCATTTACAGCCCGCTAACCCAGGGCCCGTTTATGGCCTATCCGAATTAGGCCCAGTAGCGTCATCTGGGCCGTCCAATATAATTCCAGCCCGTTTTAACTTCCGGCCCATGTATGGCCCATGACGTATTTCGGCCCATATGAGTCCCTTTGTAACTCTTGGGCCATAAATGGCCCGTGGTGAAACCGGCCTGTAATGAACAGTGTATCGCTTTATACCCATTAGCGGCCCATTATTCCATTGGGTCGTTTCCAGCCCGTGTTACCTTTCGGCCTTCTAAGGGCCCATTTATTCGTGGGCTCATTTCCAGCATTCGATTACTTATGGCCCGTTACTAGCCTTTTCTGCTTGTGGGCCAAATTCAGCCCGTGGATATAGTCGGCCCGTTTGTGGCCCGTTAATCTGTTGGGCCATTTTCATAGCATCATCAAATACGGCCTATTAACGGCCCCTTACGGTCAGCCCATAACACATACGATTTCCACTCTAGCACGTTTACGGCCCCTTATACGGCCCGTACAAGGCCCATAGATGAGACGGCCCGTAGAAGGCCCATGGATCCTACGGGACGTAGAAGGCCCATTGACCCGACGGCCCATAGAAGGCCCATTGTCGGTGTACAAAAGGGGGGCGCACTTTTGTACCCTTTACCTGTGCACGGGCAGTCGGAGCCGCGCCCACAGTCACACCAAGCAGAACAGGGGAGGTGAGCCAAGGTAAGACCGAAGCCCAAGATAACCAAAGCAACGCCAAGGCCAAGACCACAAAGAGCAGAGAGACGAAGCAGGTTCCCCCGGCAAGACCCTTGCCGGGGCAGCTCGCCCCACACCAACAGAGCGAGCCACCCTTGAGCCCACGGTCTCCAACATCACGTTAGGCCAGGGCTCGGGAGGCACCTCCATGGTGGCATGCAGATCTTTGTGAAGACAAGGAACACTCAAGATCAGATGAGGATTAGAAGACGATGATCCTCGGCAGGATCCTTACCGAGGAAGGCCACCAGACCCCCGGCAAGATCCTTGCCGGGGACGACAGTGCACCATGGCAAGACCCTTGCTGGGCCACCCAGCAAGGCCCTCACCGAGGACGCCAGCAGGGCCACTACCAGACCCGCACCAACCAAGTCTCCACTACCGTTCACATGCAGCTGCCAGCCCAACCAGCTGGGCGGGCACCTGCGTGGCAACATGCAGCTCCCAGGCCAACTCATCAAGCGCCTGCATGGCGGCATGCAGATCTTCATGGAGGCTCCACCGTGCCACCTCAGCTGCCTGCCTGCCTACGTGGCGCCGCATGCATCGCTAGCCAGGGCACGTGTCGAAGCAAGGAGGAGCGGCGACGGACGGGGCGGTCCTCGCCCCCGTCCTCGATAAAGCAAGGGGACACCTAAGCTACGCATTAAATGTGTCTTGTCCTGTAATACGTAAGCTCATGGCACTGTGCGCCTTTCCACCTCCTGTGTCCCACTATGGCAGCCCCTTTCGACTATAAAAGGAGGCCCATGGCATACTGGAGAAGGATTCGGCTCTTTCGAACCACACACGCACCACAGCTAGTTCGAGAGCTCAAGAACTCTCTGAAATACACCCTCCAAAGCAGGACTAGGGTTTTACGCATCCTCGCGGCCCAAACCTGGTTAAATGATCCTTGTGCTGACTACTGATCCTGCTCTTCTTGCAACCCTGCGCCCCGGGAACCATAGTAGGGATTCTTGTGATCCCATAGGTGTCGTTCCACACCGACATCTATGGTGCGCCAAGTAGGGGGGGCAATTGTGAGAATCTGGCCTAGTAGCTAGCCTAGCAGTTCTTCGTCGCCATAGCTCCCAAGAAGGAGACGGCCAGGAGAAAGGGGCGCCGCCTGCGAACGTGAAGGACGCCAGTGCGGCAACAGAGAAGCTAAGTCATTCAGAACTTTGAGTTATTTCCTTTTATATATAAGGTTATTGTCCTCGGAGATCTTGCCTATGTATGAGAAACCTGCATGCAAAGGTGCCCTCCCGCAATTGGCAATGCCCTTGTTCTATTTAGAGTCCGCTCAACAGCTCAAAGCGGCCGCGTCGAGAGTGGCGGTGTAGCCTTCCGCACTTGGTAACGCTCCCGATTCTGACTCGAGTCAAACTCGACAGTTTGGGCGGCCGCACTAAGGGCGGTAAGGTGGTTCGCCCGGCAGCAAGCACACCCGACAGGCCACTGGGGACCCGTCCCCAAGATGCCGCCCTGGGTTTACGCGCCGGCAAACCTACCCAGTTAACGTAGGGTGGACATACAAAGGAAAATCGAACAGGAAAATAACATGCATGATACTAAAAGTGCTGCAGAGTCATATTACTTCAAATTGTTGCTGCGGTTCTAACTAGAGATAGCAATTGTCTTGGTTGTGAACCTGCAGTGGCGATAAGAAACGGGGTGCCTAATCCCGGCGCTGGCCCTCCACCCTCAGAATTCCGCCGACACGGCTGATGATGGGCTTGATGCGCTCCCTGAGCGGCACGAGGTCAGTACCCTCCGACAAGCTCTCCAGTGCGGCGTCGAAGTCGAGGTCGGGGTACCAGTGTGCCACCTTGGTGAGAACCTTGGTCATGGTGCCCTGGCAAAGCCTCCGGGCCTCGTCGGCCAGCGAGGCCGCCCGGTTGGCGTGAAGCTGCTCCAGGGCCCCGAGAACACACTCGAAGCACAAGGTCAGCTTGGCGTTGGTGGTCCCGCTGCGCTCCGGGGCGTACCTCACGCTTGGCATCCCCATGGTAGCCAATTGCGCGGTAATCCTGTCGGCGACGTCTTCGAGGCGGCCGATCCAGTGGTTCACGCCCTCCTTGAAATCCATATGCTCGGCGGCCTCGTCCCTCCGCAGCTGCTTCTCGGTCTCCAGCTCCTTGGCCAGGGTCCCCTCCCGGGTTTTGGCCTCCGAGAGCATCCCCTCGAGGCCCTCCAGCTTCAGCGTGAGGTCCTTGATGGACTCGATGGCCTCGGAGAGCTCCCCGGCCATGCTGACGGTCGCGCCCTGCACCTCCATCAGGGCGCTGTTGAGCGTGTCCTTCTCCTGGGACAGCTTCAGGGCCTGCTCCTTCAGCTCGTCCCGCTCCGCCTCCAGCTCCTTCACCTTGCCGGTGTGAACCTGGGCCTGGGCATTGAGTGCCTCTTTGTGCCTCTGCTCCAGCTCACTGGTCTGCTGCAAGACAAGCTTCTCCACCTCTTCATCCTTGCCGCGAAGCGTGGCGGCAAGCTTCTCCTCGCGCGCGGCGAGGTCCTCCTCCTGGGAGTTCAGTGCGGCCTGGTGCTGAGTCCGAGCGGCCTCGGCTGCTACGGCCAAGCCCTTCACCGTCTCCTGGGCCTTCTCGATGTCGGCCAGCTTCATGGTGAGCTCCACATCGCGCTTGGCCAGCTCGCCCTGGGCAGCCTTCAACTCCTTCTGAGCCTCACGGAACCAGTCCTGCATCTCGGCAACGCGCTTCTGGAGGTCCGCCTCCGCCTTCTCCACCACTGCCGTCCTGGATTTAGCCTTGTCCAGGCGGGCGCGGTGGAGCGCCTGGAGCCTCCGGAAGCTGGTGCCCATGGCGTGGAGGAGCCACTCTTGCTAGGAGCGGTCACCACCGACGCTCGGCTCGTCGACGACGTCAAGCCCGGCGGCGGCAAGCACTTCGTCGTCGAACACCTCTCCCTCGACGGGTGTCCTAGTGCTCGATGCGCCTGGAAGGTGGACGACCAAGTTGTCACCCACCCTTAGGTACTTGCCGGAGCCGGAAGCAACGGAGGAGGAAGGCTGGTCATCAGCCACCTCCTCCTCCTCCTCGGCAGCGGCCCCACCGGCCTCCTCGGCAGGCCCCTTGCCAGTCTCCTCAGCGGCGGCCTTGCTGGCCTCCCCGGCAGGCCCCTTGGCGGCATCCTCAGCAGCCCCATTGGCGGCCTCCTCGGCGGCGATCTTCTCGGCGTCCGCCTCGGCGGCCTTGGCGACGTCCTCGATGACGGCGTCCACGTCCTCTGGGTTCACCGAGGAGGGATCTGGACACCAAAGAAGGGAGTGAGGCAAGGCCAAGACCAAGAGCCAAAAAGAAAAAGGAACAGGGACGAACGGCGAGCGACTTACCAGCTCCAGTACCAGGCTGGGAAACGGAAGTCCCCTCCCCGCCAACATTTGGCGTCAAGGCGAAGCCGCCAACACCCAAGTTCTCCTCCTCCTCCATGTGCGTGGGCTCGGTGCTTGGCGCCCTTACCGGGGACGCCCCCTAGGGCGGTGTGGTCGATGGGGCCGGCATGTTGGGAGTAGCCCTCTGCGGCTCCTCCTGCTGCCGCTCTCCTCCTGCATACCCGGCAAGGTTAGCACCAAAGTATCGTACCCCTGACACATGTCGACAAGGGGAGGGTAGTGAGCTTACGCTGGGGGCTGGGCCGGGGGCTGCTGTCCGGGCTACTCAGCACCACCAGTGGCGCCCTTGAAGTACCAGCCGGGGGCTGGCCGCCCATCAAGGGTTTGGCCCTCTTCACCCTCTGGGCCAGCGTCTCCACGTGCCTCCCAAGATGAAAGCGAGTCAAGACAAGCGACACAGATTGAAGAGGCAGAGATGACGGGAAGGAGCCAGATACTTACTCGTTGTCCGCCTCCTCCTCTGCTACTTTCCTCTTCCTCCTCGGGCTGAGGGATCCGTAGTCAAAAGTGACCCCTGTGTCGGCATCTGCCGGAGGAGGAGAGGAGGGCAGAGTCTGCGTGCGCCTGGGCGAAGAAGAAGCAGATGCCTTCTTCCTCGCTGCCGCGGCCTTCACCACCTTCTTCGCCGCCGCGGCCCTCGTCTGACGCGCGGCCTCCTCCGGGGACTTTGGCCGCCGTGCGGCCCTGACGGGCCGCACCGGCTCGCCGGAGGTGGCCCGCCGCAGGACTCACCCTCTCCCCATGGCCGGAGGGTCGACGGCCCCGGCCTCCTCTTCCGACGACTCGTCGGCCGCTTCCTCAACCAGAGGATCCTCAGGGCCGGCGCTGCTGGCTTCCCCGGCGGCCGCCGCCCACCGGGCGAGCTCCTCCTCCTCCGCAGCCGTCGCGGCCCTGTCCTCCACACCACCAGCGCTGCCGGCCTCCTCGGCAAGCTGCACCTCCCTCGCCCTGGTGGCGATGTAGTCCAGTTCCGCTTGGGTGGTGTCCTGGACGAGCAGCCGCTCGGCATCGGTGTTGACCTACCCCTCGTGCAGAGTGTCAAAGAACTGCTGCACCTCGGCGTCCTCCGGCTCCTTCCAGCTCAGGTCAGGGCCATGCGCGTTGCAGTCCGGCATCATGGCGATGATAACGGACCGGCGCGAGTTATTACACAACGGGACCACCCCCGTCGGCAGCTTGAACAAAGGCCCCTTGAGGACCTTGCCAGCCTTCGCGGCGGCCCTCGCGACCTTGCCGGTCCGCTCGACCTTGCCGTCGCGGCCCACATCGAGCTGGAAGAGCCGCTGGCAGAAATGGGCATGTCCCATCACTGAAGTTGTGGTTGAGGCCGGGGCGAAGCCGCATGATGTCGGCGGGATTCGTGAAGAGCCAGGCTGGCCTCCCCTTGTTGTGCAGTGGAGCGATCCGGCGGCGGATGAAGTCCGCCCCGATCATCTCAAGGGTGAGCCCGGCCTTGGTAAGCCGGAGGATCCTGGTGGTAGCGACCGTGAGCTTCTAGTCGTCGGCGTCGACGTCGCTCCAATCGCTTCTGCGGACTGGCGGCGCCCGGCGAACTTCGCAGAACGCCGGCGGGTCCTTCTCTTCGATCCAGCACGACCAGCCCCGCCATTCTTCCCACCTCTCCTTCATGGCGCCATCCGGGTACGCTCCCTTGGATCTTGGGATCCAGGCGATGCAACCCGAAATGGCGCCTCCCGTCTGGATCCGGGGGAAGAAGTAATGGCAGAAGAGTGCCGTGTTGGGGTGCACTCCGGCGAAACCCTCGCAGAGGTGCGCGAAAAGGGCCATGCACGCCACCGCATTCGGGGTAAAATCCAAGAGGCGGAAGCCAAAGGTGTGCATGATGTCGCTGAAGAAATCGGAGAAGGGAGGACAAAGCCCGCAGGAAAAATAGTCGACAAAGGAGTACCGATTTGGGGCAGCCTCGGCGAAGTTGGCGGGGATGACGCGCGTGGTTGGATGCCCCGACTTCTCTCCCCCGTCTTCACCCCCCACAGGGGCCTGAAGGATTCCCGGAGCTCGAACACATCAACTGTCGAGGCGAAGAAGGCGGACTGCGTCCGCTGCACCGCCAACGCACTCTCCGGCGGCTCCACCGCTCTGGCATTCTTAGCCACGCCCTTGCCCTTGATGGATTTCGGTGCCATGGCAGCTGGGAGAAAAGGGCAAAGCAGAGGGCGGCGAGAACGCAACGGCGGCGAGCGAGAGCAAAGCTTGGGGAAGAAGAGGAAGACGAGCGGAGGCTTCCGAGATTGGGATTGCGCGAAGGGTAAAAGGAACAATGCGCCCACGGTTTCCCCTTTTTATGGGGAAGGTGCGGGTCGCGCTGCCCATTTACTACGCTGTGACGCATGCGTGCGGGAACCGCCCCACGCATGCCGCCCACGTCACGTGCACCCCTCCACGCCATGCCGCGCCGCGCGCGAAAAGTTTTACCGCGGTAAAAACCACCCCGCCTGCCCGCGCACCATTTTGGGCATGGCCCAACAACGTGTTGCGCTTATGTGTGGCCCAGGCCCGGGGGCTCCTGTCGGTGTACAAAAGGGGGGCGCACTTTTGTACCCCTTTACCTGTGCACGGGCAGTCGGAGCCGCGCCCACGGTCACACCAAGTAGAACAGGGGAGGTGAGCCAAGGTAAGACCGAAGCCCAAGATAACCAGAGCAACGCCAAGGCCAAGACCACAAAGAGCAGAGGGACGAAGCAGGTTCCCCCGGCAAGACCCTTGTCGGGGCAGCCTTAGCAGCCCCGGCAAGACCCTTGCCGAGGCAGCTCGCCCCACACCAACAGAGCGAGCCACTCTTGAGCCCACGGTCTCCAACATCACGTTAGGCCAGGGCTCGGGAGGCACCTCCATGGTGGCATGCAGATCTTTGTGAAGACAAGGAACACTCAAGATCAGATGAGGATTAGAAGACGATGATCCTTGGTAGGATCCTTGCCGAGGAAGGCCACCAGACCCCCGGCAAGATCCTTGCCGGGGACGACAGCGCGCCACGGCAAGACCCTTGCCGGGCCACCCGGCAAGGCCCTCACTGAGGACGCCAGCAGGGCCACTACCAGACCCGCACCAACCAAGTCTCTGCCACTGTTCACATGCAGCTGCCAGCCCAACCAGCTAGACGGGCACCTGCGTGGCAACATGCAACTCCCAGGCCAACTCATCAAGCGCCTGCGTGGCGGCATGTAGATCTTCGTGGAGGCTCCATCGCACCACCTCAGCTGCCTACCTGCCTACGTGGCGCCGCATGCGTCACTAGCCAGGGCGCGTGTCGAAGCAAGGAGGAGCGGCGACGGACGGGACGGGCCTCGCCCCCGTCCCCGATAAAGCAAGGGGACACCTAAGCTACGCATTAAATGCGTCTTGTCCTGTAATACGAGCGATAAGCTCATAGCACTGTGCGCCTTTCCACCTCCTGTGTGCCACTGTGGCAGCCCCTTTCGACTATAAAAGGAGGCCCATGGCATACTGGAGAAGGATTCGGCTCTTTCGAACCACATGCACACAACAGCTAGTTCGAGAGCTGAAGAACTCTCTGAAATACACCCACCACAGCAGGACTAGGGTTTTACGCATCCTCGCGGCCCGAACCTGGGTAAACAATCCTTGTGCTGACTACTGATCCTGCTCTTCTTGCAACCCTGCGCCCCGGCAACCGTAGTATGGATTCTTGTGATCCCATATATAGATGTCGTTCCACACCGACACCCATTGATCCGACGGCCCATAGAAGGCCCATGGATCCGCTGGCCCATAGAAGGCCCATGGATCCGACAGCCGATAGAAGGCCCACGGATCCGACAGCCCATAGAAGTCCCACGAATCCGATGACCATGGAAGGCCATGGATTGTCCGTCGCGTAGATGGCCCATGGATCGTACGGCCTGTGGAGGGCCATGGTCACTACAACGTTTGGGCGAGTTGGCCCCCATTTGAACGATATAGCGTATTCAAAGAATTATCCTACTCTATACTATCACCTCTAGAAAACATACACTATACAATAAAGAGACTAAGGCATAGAAACGTAGAATAATCCTACACTATACAATAAAGAAATTACAGCCGATTATACCCATTGGGCATTATGGTTCGGCACCAGTGATAATAAAGCATACACAAACAGCAAATTACATACACTGGGCAAATACAGCTCATACATCATGGACGCGCATCAACATAACTTACCATTTGAACTATAATCTCTTTAGAAAATAGGATTGGCCGGATTTAGATAGCACAAATTTCACTCTGCAAAATCTCCAATTCCTTCGTTGTTACCTCAGTATCTTGTTTCATTTTTTGACTCCTGCATCTAATACCTGCATGTTCAGTCTCAACTTGTTGATTGTACGTTCAGAATCATGTACACGTTGTCTTGCCACCTCTAGTTGATGCTCGAGAACATCAGCACATCCCAATTCCAATCCATAATCATTCGGTAACGGCCATGCCGCACTGCTCGCAGATCTTTGTGTTGATGTCACTTCATCCTGAAATGTTTCTGTAAGTACACATGACTGGGGCAAAAATATAGTTACAACAGTGAAGCGAGCAAGATAGACTATTTTGTACATGGCAAAACAGGACTAACAATAATGTTACACGTCATGAAGCATAAGCAGGTGATATTTTAAAAATTATAAAAAAGGTAGTCTGTGCAGCCTGCATACAGAAATCTCTCTTAGCTCACCAGAGGAGCATGATGTTGGGGCCCAATCCAAAACACAGACAAGTTACAAATTTAGACAGCACGTTACGTAGAAGTAAGCAAGCAGTTGGCCATTCTGTAGCTCAATTAAAGTCTTAGGGAGCATAATGAACAACAGATGATTTCATACAAACATACTACAGCAAGAAAAACTATGCAATCATTAGCCTAGTATAAACTAGATTGTGAGCCCCATTCAATAATAGTTGGTTAATAGACTTCAAAGCTTCAGGCACACTTCGACAGAGTAATTAAATGGTAAGGCCTTTAATTATGTCAACTAATAGTTATACAAGTACCCAACATCAGGCATCATTCTTTGGGCATCTCATTAACTAAGGACAAATAAAGCAATTGAAAAGAGCAAATTAACTATGCCTGAAACAAACAAGGAATTGAACTGTTGAGTTGGATACAGTGACTTACCTTAACAGGTTGAAGAGGCTCAGCACAGCTCCTACTTCTCTTGCAAGGCTCCTTCCTAACATCTTGTACTTGGAAATCCTCAATCTTATCTTCATTGCACCCCCTCTGCAAGGTGACACAAACTAGTTACTCGTCTCCTTGGAAGATAAATATGCATACTTTCCAGTCTGTGAACACAAAAGGATGAGATTATAACAAAACAACACCACATAATGAAACATGCCGCATCTCTTGCACTTGCACACAATGAAATGAGCATTTACTATGTCTGCACTATGTAAAAACTAGGCATACCTTCGAACTGGATCTCCAGGTACTCTTGGAGAGCCTACTTTAGTGTACAGCCAAACCTTTATGTCACCTATGAGTTAGAAAAGGCCCCACTACAGCAGCCCTTAGTGTTTAAATCGTTGACAAGCTCTGTTAGAGTGTTAGGTCAAGAACAACAAGTAATCAAAGCAAACAGTCCTAGTATGGCTGGCTGATGCAAACAAGCAATTGAACAGATGTGTGAGCAAATCTTACATATCAAGAAAAGAAGCAAAGAAGGAGGCTTAAAGACCATCACTTGACTGACCAGATTTAAGGGCATTTAAACATCATGTGCAACATATGAACTAACATAAACATTGCATATTCCAGATTCTACAATGGAATGCACATGTATTAGGTTATGCCATGTATGATGATGCCTAAATGTACACTATAGCAGGCAAGAGTGATTCATCATTGCACGCACAATTGAATTGCAGATTAAGGGCCAGTTCTATTCCGCCTTTTCAGGGCTTATTGTCAAAATAAGCCATAAAAGATGTAAAGAAGTCATTTTTGAGTTATGGGCTTGGGCTTAACTAATTTCGCTTTGGAGGGGGGTGTTTCGGGTAGAACCTCACTAAACATTGAAGGGAAGGGGAATAGTGAAATGACTCTGTTGTCTGCCTATATTACACTCAAAATGCAACTGGTGACGCCCGCGTCACACCTCACCCTCAACTAAAAACAAACACACAAGCGTTCATTGCCCTGCCCGCTTGCATCTCCTCTCCCCTTTCCCTCTACCTCGATCCCCTGCCTACAACACTAGGGTTCCTCCAGCAAGCCGTCACCACTGGTCCCATCTGGCCTTGTCCTCGACGATGCTCTATCCAACTAGGCTACATGGCCGGCGGGTAGGGGCAAATCTCCCTGGCTGCTCCTCCCTCTGGGTGCCGCCCCTCATTCTCATGGTCTCCAGCAGCTGCTCCACTGTGGTTCGTCCAATGCACTACTCCGGCAGGTGCTGCACAACTACGGCTGATGCCACACTGTGGCAGAAGGCACCTTATTCCCCCTCCCCACCTCCCAGGCCGTGGCCTTGAGGTGCTGTTGAAGGATGAGCTCATCCAACAAGGTGAGGATCTCCTCTGATTTTTTGCCAAATTTTCATTCTGATCCACTATACGACGAATTGCTATGAGCTGCTTCTGCTGCTGCTATATGATGCATTGCTATGAGCTGCTCCTGTTGCTGCTATATGATGAATTGCTATGAGCTGCTGCTGCTATATGATGACTTGCTATCAGCTGCTGCTGCTATATGATGAATTTCTATGAGCTGCTGCTGCTGCTATATGATGAGTTGCTATAAGCTGCTCCTGCTGCTGCTGTATGATGAATTGCTATGAGCTGCTCCTGCTGATGCTATATGATGAATTGCTATGAGCTGCTCCTGCAGCTGCTATATGATGAGTTGCTATGAGCTGCTCCTGCTGCTGCTATATGATGAATTACTATGAGCTACTCCTGCTGCTGCTATATGATGAATTGCTATGAGCTGCTGCTGGTATATGATGAATTGCACACTGTTGCTGCTGTTGTATGATGAGTTGCTATGAGCTGCTGTTGCTGCTATATGATGCTTTCAGGTGGTGCTGCTATATGATAATAACCAGCCACTTGGACCATCTAATTTCAATAAATAATTGTTCTTCATTTAAATGTGGGTCATGCGTTTTTGTTTAAATTAGGCAATGGGATCTCTATGAAAACATTGACCAAAGTAGATTGTGCCAAGTAGATGGTATCTTTGTATTTGCATTTTGAGCAAATAGTGATGGTTTGTTTTCCTATCATATTAATTACTGCACTGGGTTCAATTTGTGATGTTTGCAAGTCAAATTAATTTTCACATGGGCAGCAAAATGAAAAAATATAATGCAATCTAGACTTTTCACTGATCATACCAAAGATAAGCTGAAAACGCAATGAAAAGAACTGGTTGGCTTATTACATGGAGCTTATATTTACAGGTGCTTATTTTCTTAGGATAACTCGTAATAACTGTCCCTAAGAAACTTGGCCAATAGAACTGACATACAAATAACATGTCACGATGATTGCAATGGAGGAGTGACGTACCATAGCACACTGTATAGGCTCACCGCTGGCTCTCCTTTTTTTGCGATGTTCCATGAAATTGCCACATACATCTTGTACTTTTTCATTGTGTAACCCTATCTGCAAGTTGACACGACTAATTTCAGACATCTCTACATGATAATACATTGCATATCCCTTGCGCATATTTAAACCACCAATTAATGATTGTGCCTGTAGCATAAACTAGCCATGACTCTATGTGCTGGACTAGCAGGCACTCTAAGGGAGCCTAATGTAGTGTACTGGAATTCCTACATGCCACCTACGATTTTGTGTAATGTACTACCTCTGTTCCTAAATATATGTCTATGTAGAGATTCTAGCATGGACCACATACAGATGTATATAGATGCATTTTCGAGTGTAGATTCACTCATTTTGCTCCGTATGTAGCCTATAGTGGAATCTCTAGAAAGACTTATATTTAGGAACGGAGGTATGAGGTAGTATCATGTATGACATCTACATATCTAATTTAGCAGCCAGTAGTAGAAATCATTGTCTGCACAAAGGGATTACTGGTCAAAAATCCTAGCAAAGCACGCTGACAGGCACAGAACAATACAAGAGAGAGAGAGACACGCTTACAAGATCATAGCAATGCCTCGGTCCAGGATCTTGGTTGGCCAAGCTGTTAGATCCAGAAGAAACATCGTCCTTGTACTTTTTGCCAGCTGCATAATAGGTAACAGCGACCTGTTAGTATATTTGAAGTACATCGGGCAGGTGATGCTGGACGGGTTTAAAGGTGACAAGTACCTAGGCCATGGCGGGTGCTTGGCATCTTGCCAGACGGTGGGAATCAGGTTAGAAACGTCAAGGGTGATGACGCTGCGCTGGCTGTCGGGGTCTGGTAAGGAGATCTAGAACCGTCGAGTAGGGTGTTTGTGGAGCGGCTCCGGTAGGGTGGACTACGGTGTGGGCGAAGCGGATCTGTGGCCGTGGACGAGGGCGTAGGTGAAGCTGCTCCGATGGTTGGGTTAAGGATGGTGTCGACAATGCGAATCTGCGGCCGTGGACGGGGCGTCAGAAGCTGCTCCGGTAGGTTGGATGAGGGTGCGAGGAAGCGGATCTGAGGCTGTGGACTTGTGAGTTGGCAAAGCGGCCCCGGTAGGGTTGAAAATGGTATAGGCAAAGCTACTCCGGTGGGGTTGACGATGGTGTCGGCGAAGCGGCTCCGATAGGGTTGAGGAAGGTGTCGGCGAAGAGGATCAGAGGCCGTCGACCGGGGAGTCGGTGGGGTGGCTCCGGGGGGTGTGGACGAAGCATCTCCGGTGGGGAGTATGAATGAGCCGCTGCAGATGCGCTGCGGTTGACGAGAGTACCGACGAAGCAAATCCGGCGCCGTGGACAAGGCCGGCACTGAATGGGCTGTGGTACAGTGGTGGATGAGCATTCTACTTGTTTCTAGGGGAGGTGGGAGGGGTAGATGCGGCCGCAGAAGCAGATCCGACGAGGTGGACACCGCTGGCAGTGAATGGGCTCTGGTACGCCGGTGGATGAGCAGTCTAGGGTTTCGAGAGGGGAGGGGAGAAAGGCCGATGAAGTACGGACGGCGTGATGTGAGATGCTCTGGTGCTGTGGAGTTAGTCGTTTTTGCGGGAGGGGGAGAGGAAATGGGGGTGCCGTGTAGTGGGGGGGAACCAGAAGTTACCAAAGCAGCCCCGACCTATTATGTAGATGAGGGTGGTATTGTAACTGTTGGTCTCCGTGCACCAAGGACAAAAGGGGAATTTCGCATGCTAAAGACTAAGGTGGCGGAAATTTTAGAAGGAGGCAGGAGATTTTGCCACCCGCGGGATCATTCGTATCCAGTTTCAACTAATTTTGGACCATGCTAGCAGGAAGGTCATGCGAGACTGTGTACACGGGGCACGCGTCAGCAGTTAATAACTAGTGTGAAGTCCACCCCAGAAAAAAAGACAATAACTCGGGATGATGCACCGATAACTTGGACGTTCACACGGGCGCGGCCAATCGTACGGGTGTAGTGGCGCGTTCACAAAAAAAGGGATCAAATGCTCAGCCTATGTATTTCTCGTGTAAATAGATAATTTAGTGCAATTGGTTATTTACTTTAAACATAATGCATTGACGTGTTAGTGTAGAGGCGCACAAAAAGAAATGGATATTGTAGTCCGCTACTTAAAAGTGTTACCTCATATGATTACATAGCCTCCATTTCATAAATTGCGTACCCGTTGAATTCATATATGAATATTACATATATTACTTCATAATAGAACCTTAAATCATCCAAGACTAATGATTTTGAATGCAAGAGTAACAATGGTCCATGTACATGATAGCTACATTGGTTGTTTGAAGAAACATCACTGTAACTTTGGCATGCACAACTGAAAAGGTTTATTTAAATAAAAAATGTGATATGTGAGTGTCCAATCTTTATAGCGTTGAATCGATATAGTACCTCTGGCCACGATACGAAGTAGATATTGATTTATGTTCAAGCGATGCACGTCCACGATCGCTAGATAGTGATACGTGAATGAATTGTGCAATCTCTCTCACACGCATACATATCTCATTTCCCTGTGGGCATCGGAATCACACATGTGCACTTCGTGTATTTCTCTCCCTCCGTCAAGGTTGGAATTCGTCTTTCTACCCCGTCCTACAAGTCTCTCACACAGAAACACACACGCTCTCTCTGTCGAGCACGCCCACCCCTTTAATTCCGCCCACCCACAGCCACTAATGTCTCAAAGTATAATAATGTCTCTCACACATATGCCTAAGGTTAACTCGAGTTTCGGAACCATATGAATACATACAATGGGATTCCAATAGAGCACCTTCTGTTTTGAGATTTCGCTCTCTCTCTCTCTCCCTCTCCCTCTCACACACACGCGCGCGTGCACGCGGGCACACACACATTGTTTCTCGCTTCATTTTTTCCGGCACTTGCATGCACACAATTTTTTTTATCTTCATGATGCTTTAAGTATGCCTCCCGCAATGCTATCTACCTATCCCTTAATATAGCTAGATATGTGTCACACAAACTCCTTCTCCCTACTAGCAAGATGCCCATGCGTTGCACCGAACATCAAGATGCATTTGTATGAGTAGTTTACCTTGTAGGAGAAAAGGATGAACGAGGGAATGCCTTATTTGCAAATGCGCAGAGGGGTGTGGGTATCTTTTTGCAAAATTGCCACAGTTTCCTTCCTATCCGTCGGGTATAAATCGGATGGCCTATATTGCAGGATGGCAGGAACACCATCATCACCAACTCTGTTTTTATAAGAGTAGGGATATGTAAGTGTCACTGCCCCCCCCCCCCGACACACACACACTTCCCAACACCGAAGGAGTAGGGTGACACCTCGATCTTGATACTACTCTATCGACTGGCTTCTCTCTCACACATACACACGC